>NW_027490842.1:0-42369 GCF_050948175.1 Xylocopa sonorina | reverse complement strand
TTTGTGATTCTTAGAACGCGATATCGCATCTCATTTCTATGTTTCATGGTAAGATATAATATGATTTGCGAAGTGATATGTATTCCTCGTCTACACTTCAAATGAATGTGAATGCTGACACTTCCTTGCTAGGAAATAGCGTCTGCAGATGTCTAGGTATCGTAGCGATAGAGTTCTAACTGCTCTTTTAAAACGCGATATCGCACCTCATTTCCATGTTTCTTGGTAAGATATAATATGATTTGCGAAGTGTTATGTATTCCTCGTCTACACTTCAAATGAATGTAAATGCGACATTTCCTTGCTAGGAAATAGCGTTTGCAGATGTCTACCTATCGTAGCAATAGTGTTCTAATGCTTCTTAAAACACGCGATATCGCATCTCATTTCTATGTTTCATGGTAAGATATAATATGATTTGCGATGTGTTATGTATTCCTCGCTCTACACTTCAGATGAATGTAAATGCGACACTTCCTTGGTAGGAAATAGCGTTTGCAGATATCTACGTATCGTAGCAATAGTGTTCTTATGATTTCTTACAACGCGATATCGTATCTCATTTCTATGTTTCATGGTAAGATATAATATGATTTGCGAAGTGTTATGTATTCCTCGTCTACACTTCAAATGAATGTAAATGCGACACTTCCTTGCTAGGAAATAGCGTCTGCAGATGTCTAGGTATCGTAGCGATAGAGGTTCTAATGCTTCTTAAAACGCGATATCGCACCTCATTTCCATGTTTCTTGGTAAGATATAATATGATTTGCGAAGTGTTATGTATTCCTCGTCTACACTTCAAATGAATGTAAATGCGACATTTCCTTGCTAGGAATTAGCGTTTGCAGATGTCTACCTATCGTAGCAATATGGTTCTAATGCCTTCTTTAAAACGCGATATCGCATCTCATTTCTATGTTTCATGGTAAGATATAATATGATTTGCGAAGTGTTATGTATTCCTCGTCTACACTTCATATGAATGTAAATGCGACACTTCCTTGCAAGGAAATAGCGTCTGCAGATGTCTAGGCATCGTAGCGATAGAGTTCTAATGCTTCTTAAAACGCGATATCGCACCTCATTTCTATGTTTCATGATAAGATATAATATTCGTTGCGAAGTGTTATGCATTCCTCGTCTACGATTCAAATGAATGTAAATGCGACACTTCCTTGCAAGGAAATAGCGTCTGCAGATGTCTAGGTATCGTAGCGATAGAGTTCTAATGCTTCTTAAAACGCGATATCGCACCTCATTTCCATGTTTCTTGGTAAGATATAATATGATTTGCGAGTAAGTGTTATGTATTCCTCGTCTACAATTCAAATGAATGTAAATGCGACATTTCCTTGCTAGGAAATAGCGTTTGCAGATGTCTACCTATCGTAGCAATAGTGTTCTAATGCTACTTAAAACGCGATATCGCATCTCATTTCTATGTTTCATGGTAAGATATAATATGATTTGCGAAGTGTTATGTATTCCTCGTCTACACTTCAGATGAATGTAAATGCGACACTTCCTTGGTAGGAAATAGCGTTTGCAGATATCTACGTATCGTAGCAATAGTTTTCTTATGATTCTTACAACGCGATATCGTATCTCATTTCTATGTTTCATGGTAAGAATATAATATGATTTGCGAAGTGTTATGTATTCCTCGTCTACACTTCAAATGAATGTAAATGCGACACTTCCTTGCTAGGAAATAGCGTCTGCAGATGTCTAGGTATCGTAGCGATAGAGTTCTAATGCTTCTTAAAACGCGATATCGCACCTCATTTCCATGTTTCTTGGTAAGATATAATATGATTTGCGAAGTGTTATGTATTCCTCGTCTACATTCAAATGAATGTAAATGCGGACATTTCCTTGCTAGGAAATAGCGTTTGCAGATGTCTACCTATCGTAGCAATAGTGTTCTAATGCTTCTTTAAAACGCGATATCGCATCTCATTTCTATGTTTCATGGTAAGATATAATATGATTTGCGAAGTGTTATGTATTCCTCGTCTACACTTCAGATGAATGTAAATGCGACACTTCCTTGGTAGGAAATAGCGTTTGCAGATATCTACGTATCGTAGCAATAGTGTTCTTATGATTCTTACAACGCGATATCGTATCTCATTTCTATGTTTCATGGTAAGATATAATATGATTTGCGAAGTGTTATTTATTCCTCCGTCTACACTTCAAATGAATGTAAATGCGACACTTCCTTGCTAGGAAATAGCGTCTGCAGATGTCTAGGTATCGTAGCGATAGAGTTCTAATGCTTCTTAAAACGCGATATCGCACCTCATTTCCATGTTTCTTGGTAAGATATAATAATGATTTGCGAAGTGTTATGTATTCCTCGTCTACACTTCAAATGAATGTAAATGCGACATTTCCTTGCTAGGAAATAGCGTTTGCAGATGTCTACCTATCGTAGCAATATGGTTCTAATGCTTCTTAAAACGCGATATCGCATCTCATTTCTATGGTTTTATGGTAAGATATAATATGATTTGCGAAGTGTTATGTATTCTCGTCTACACATCAAATGAATGTAAATGCGACATTTCCTTGCTAGGAAATAGCGTTTGCAGATGTCTACCTATCGTAGCAATAGAGTTCTTATGATTCTTAAATCGCGATATCGCAACTCATTTCTATGTTTCATGGTAAGATACAATATGATTTGCGAAGTGTTATGTATTCCTTAGTCTACACTTCAAAATGAATGTAAATGCGACACTTCCTTGCTAGGAAATAGCGTCTGCAGATGCCTAGGTATCGTAGCGATAGTGTTCTTATGATTCTTACAGCGCGATATCGTATCTCATTTCTATGTTTCATGGTAAGATATAATATGATTTGCGAAGTGCTATGTATTCCTCGTCTACACTTCAAATGAATGTAAGTGCGACACTTCCTTGCTAGGAAATAGCGTCTGCAGATGTCTAGGAATCGTAGCGATAGAGTTTCTAATGCTTCTTAAAACGCGATATCGCACCTCATTTCCATGTTTCTTGGTAAGATATAATATGATTTGCGAAGTGTTATGTATTCCTCGTCTACAATTCAAATGAATGTAAATGCGACATTTCCTTGCTAGGAAATAGCGTTTGCAGATGTCTACCTATCGTAGCAATATGGTTCTAATGCTCTTAAAACGCGATATCGCATCTCATTTCTATGGTTTATGGTAAGAGTATAATATGATTTGCGAAGTGTTATGTATTCCTCGTCTACACATCAAATGAATGTAAATGCGACATTTCCTTGCTAGGAAATAGCGTTTGCAGATGTCTACCTATCGTAGCAATAGAGTTCTTATGATTCTTAAATCGCGATTATCGCAACTCATTTCTATGTTTCATGGTAAGATATAATATGATTTGCGAAGTGTTATGTATTCCTAGTCTACACTTCAAATGAATGTAAATGCGACACTTCCTTGCTAGGAAATAGCGTCTGCAGATGCCTAGGTATCGTAGCAATAGTGTTCTAATGCTTCTTAAAACGCGATATCGCATCTCATTTCTATGTTTTCATGGGTAAGATATAATATGATTTGCGAAGTGTTATGTATTCCTCGTCTACACTTCAAATGAATGTAAATGCGACACTTCCTAGCTGGGAAATAGCGTTTGCAGATGTCTAGGTATCGTAGCAATAGAGTTAAAAGGCTTCTTAAAACGAGATATTGCATCTCATATCTAGTTTCATGATAAGATATAATATTCATTGCGAAAGTGTTATCAGTCCTCGTATACGATTCAAATGATTGTAAATGCGACACTTCCTTGCAATTAATAGCGTTTTCAGTTGTCTACGTAATCGTAGCAATAGAATTCTATGATTCTTAAAACGCGATATCGCATCTGATTTCTAAGTTTCATGGTAAGATATAATATGATTTGCGAAGTGTTATGTATTCCTCGTCTACACTTCAAATGAATGTTAATGCGACACTTCCTTGCAAGGAAATAGCGTTTGCAGATGTCTACGTATCGTAGCAATAGTGTTCTTATGATTCTTAAAACGCGATATCGCATCTCATTTTCTATGTTTCATGGTAAGATATAATATGATTTGCGAAGTGTTATGTACTCCTCGTCTTACACTTCAAATGAATGTAAATGCGACACTTCCTAGCAAGGAAATAGCGTTTGCAGATGTCTACCTATCGTAGCAATAGGGTTCTAATGCTTCTTAAAACGCGATATCGCACCTCATTTCTATGTTTCATGGTAAGATATTAATATGATTTGCGAAGTGTTATGTATTCCTCGTCTACACTTCATATGAATGTAAATGCGACACTTCCTTGGTAGGAAATAGCGTTTGCAGATATCTACGTATCGTAGCAATAGTGTTCTTATGATTCTTACAACCGCGATATCGTATCTCATTTCTATGTTCATGGTAAGATATATATGATTTGCGAAGTGTTATGTATTCCTCGTCTACACTTCAAATGAATGTAAGTGCGACACTTCCTTGCTAGGAAATAGCGTCTGCAGATGTCTAGGTATCGTAGCGATAGAGTTCTAATGCTTCTTAAAACGCGATATCGCACCTCATTTCCATGTTTCTTGGTAAGATATAATATGATTTGCGAAGTGTTATGTATTCCTCGTCTACACTTCAAATGAATGTAAATGCGACATTTCCTTGCTAGGAAATAGCGTTGCAGATGTCTACCTATCGTAGCAATAGTGTTCTAATGCTTCTTAAAACGCGATATCGCATCTCATTTCTATGTTTCATGGTAAGATATAATATGATTTGCGATGTGTTATGTATTCCTCGTCTACACTTCAGATGAATGTAAATGCGACACTTCCTTGGTAGGAAATAAAGCGTTTGCAGATATCTACGTATCGTAGCAATAGTGTTCTTAGATTCTTACAACGCGATATCGTATCTCATTTCTATGTTTCATGGTAAGATATAATATGATTTGCGAAGTGTTATGTATTCCTCGTCTACACTTCAAATGAATGTAAATGCGACACTTCCCTGCTAGGGAAATAGCTTCTGCAGATGTCTAGGTATCGTAGCGATAGAGTTCTAATGCTTCTTAAAACGCGATCATCGCACCTCATTTCCATGTTCTTGGGTAAGATATAATATGATTTGCGAAGTGTTTCGTATTCCTCGTCTACACTTCAAATGAATGTAAATGCGACATTTCCTTGCTAGGAAATAGCGTTGCAGATGTCTACCTATCGTAGCAATATGGTTCTAATGCTTCTTAAAACGCGATATCGCATCTCATTTCTATGTTTCATGGTAAGATATAATATGATTTGCGAAGTGTTATGTATTCCTCGTCTACACTTCATATGAATGTAAATGCGACACTTCCTTGCAAGGAAATAGCGTCTGCAGATGTCTAGGCATCGTAGCGATAGAGTTCTAATGCTTCTTAAAACGCGATATCGCACTTCATTTCTATGTTTCATGATAAGATATAATATTCGTTGCGAAGTGTTATGCATTCCTCGTCTACGATTCAAATGAATGTAAATGCGACACTTCCTTGCAAGGAAATAGCGTTTGCAGATGTCTACGTATCGTAGCAATAGAGTTCTAATGCTTCTTAAAACGCGATATCGCATCTCATTTCCATGTTTCATGATAAGATATAATATTCATTGCGAAGTGTTATGCATTCCTCGTCTGCGATTCAAATGAATGTAAATGCGACACTTCCTTGCAAGGAAATAGCGTTTGCAGATGTCTAAGTATCGTAGCAATAGAGTTTTTTGTGATTCTTAGAACGCGATATCGCATCTCATTTCTATGTTTCATGGTAAGATATAATATGATTTGCGAAGTGATATGTATTCCTCGTCTACACTTCAAATGAATGTGAATGCGACACTTCCTTGCTAGGAAATAGCGTCTGCAGATGTCTAGGTATCGTAGCGATAGAGTTCTAATGCTTCTTAAAACGCGATATCGCACCTCATTTCCATGTTTCTTGGTAAGATATAATATGATTTGCGAAGTGTTATGTATTCCTCGTCTACACTTCAAATGAATGTAAATGCGACATTTCCTTGCTAGGAAATAGCGTTTGCAGATGTCTACCTATCGTTAGCAATAGTGTTCTAATGCTTCTTAAAACGCGATATCGCATCTCATTTCTATGTTCATGGTAAGATATAATATGATTTGCGAATGTGTTATGTATTCCTCGTCTACACTTCAGATGAATGTAAATGCGACACTTCCTTGGTAGGAAATACGGTTTGCAGATATCTACGTATCGTAGCAATAGTGTTCTTATGATTCTTACAACGCGATATCGTATCTCATTTCTATGTTTCATGGTAAGATATAATATGATTTGCGAAGTGTTATGTATTCATCGTCTACACTTCAAATGAATGTAAATGCGACACTTCCTTGCTAGGAAATAGCGTCTGCAGATGTCTAGGTATCGTAGCGATAGAGTTCTAATGCTTCTTAAAACGCGATATCGCACCTCATTTCCATGTTTCTTGGTAAGATATAATATGATTTGCGACGTGTTATGTATTCCTCGTCTACACTTCAAATGAATGTAAATGCGACATTTCCTTGCTAGGAAATAGCGTTTGCAGATGTCTACCTATCGTAGCAATATGGTTCTAATGCTTCTTAAAACGCGATATCGCATCTCCATTTCTATGTTTCATGGTAAGATATAATATGATTTGCGAAGTGTTATGTATTCCCTCGTCTACACTTCATATGAATGTAAATGCGACACTTCCTTGCAAGGAAATAGCGTCTGCAGATGTCTAGGCATCGTAGCGATAGAGTTCTAATGCTTCTTAAACGCGAATATCGCACCTCATTTCTATGTTTCATGATAAGATATAATATTCGTTGCGAAGTGTTATGCATTCCTCGTCTACGATTCAAATGAATGTAAATGCGACACTTCCTTGCAAGGAAATAGCGTCTGCAGATGTCTAGGTATCGTAGCGATAGAGTTCTATGCTTCTTAAAACGCGATATCGCACCTCATTTCCATGTTTCTTGGTAAGATATAATATGATTTGCGAAGTGTTATGTATTCCTCGTCTACAATTCAAATGAATGTAAATGCGACATTTCCTTGCTAGGAAATAGCGTTTGCAGATGTCTACCTATCGTAGCAATAGTGTTCTAATGCTTCTTAAAACGCGATTATCGCATCTCATTTCTATGTTTTCATGGTAAGATATAATATGATTGCGAAGGTGTTATGAATTCCTCGTCTACACTTCAGATGAATGTAAATGCGACACTTCCTTGGTAGGAAATAGCGTTTGCAGATATCTACGTATCGTAGCAATAGTGTTCTTATGATTCTTACAACGCGATATCGTATCTCATTTCTATGTTTCATGGTAAGATATAATATGATTTGCGAAGTGTTATGTATTTCCTCGTCTACACTTCAAATGAATGTAAATGCGACACTTCCTTGCTAGGAAATAGCGTCTGCAGATGTCTAGGTATCGTAGCGATAGAGTTCTAATGCTTCTTAAAACGCGATATCGCACCTCATTTCCATGTTTCTTGGTAAGATATAATATGATTTGCGAAGTGTTATGTATTCCTCGTCTACACTTCAAATGAATGTAAATGCGACATTTCCTTGCTAGGAAATAGCGTTTGCAGATGTCTACCTAATCGTAGCAATAGTGTTCTAATGCTTCTTAAAAACGCGATATCGCATCTCATTTCTATGTTTCATGGTAAGATATAATATGATTTGCGATGTGTTATGTATTCCTCGTCTACACTTCAGATGAATGTAAATGCGACACTTCCTTGGTAGGAAATAGCGTTTGCAGATATCTACGTATCGTAGCAATAGTGTTCTTATGATTCTTACAACGCGATATCGTATCTCATTTCTATGTTTCATGGTAAGATATAATATGATTTGCGAAGTGTTATGTATTCCTCGTCTACACTTCAAATGAATGTAAATGCGACACTTCCTTGCTAGGAAATAGCGTCTGCAGATGTCTAGGTATCGTAGCGATAGAGTTCTAATGCTTCTTAAAACGCGATATCGCACCTCATTTCCATGTTTCTTGGTAAGATATAATATGATTTGCGAAGTGTTATGTATTCCTCGTCTACACTTCAAATGAATGTAAATGCGACATTTCCTTGCTAGGAAATAGCGTTTGCAGATGTCTACCTATCGTAGCAATATGGTTCTAATGCTTCTTAAAACGCGATATCGCATCTCATTTCTATGGTTTATGGTAAGATATAATATGATTTGCGAAGTGTTATGTATTCCTCGTCTACACATCAAATGAATGTAAATGCGACATTTCCTTGCTAGGAAATAGCGTTTGCAGATGTCTACCTATCGTAGCAATAGAGTTCTTATGATTCTTAAATCGCGATATCGCAACTCATTTCTATGTTTCATGGTAAGATATAATATGATTTGCGAAGTGTTATGTATTCCTAGTCTACACTTCAAATGAATGTAAATGCGACACTTCCTTGCTAGGAAATAGCGTCTGCAGATGCCTAGGTATCGTAGCGATAGTGTTCTAATGCTTCTTAAAATGCGATATCGCATCTCATTTCTATGTTTCATGGTAAGATATAATATGATTGCGAAGTGTTATGTATTCCTCGTCTACACTTCAAATGGAATGTAAAATGCGACCACTTCCTAGCTGGGAAAATAGCGTTTGCAGATGTCTAGGTATCGTAGCAATAGAGTTAAAATGCTTCTTAAAACGAGATATTGCATCTCATATCTATGTTTCATGATAAGATATAATATTCATTGCGAAGTGTTTTATGCATTCCTCGTATACGATTCAAATGATTGTAAATGCGACACTTCCTTGCAATTAAATAGCGTTTTCAGTTGTCCTACGTATCGTAGCAATAGAATTCCTATGATTCTTAAAACGCGATATCGCATCTGATTTCTATGTTCATGGTAAGATATAATATGATTTGCGAAGTGTTATGTATTCCTCGTCTACACTTCAAATGAATGTTAATGCGACACTTCCTTGCAAGGAAATAGCGTTTGCAGATGTCTACGTATCGTAGAAATAGTGTTCTTATGATTCTTAAAACGCGATATCGCATCTCATTTCTATGTTTCATGGTAAGATATAATATGATTTGCGAAGTGTTATGTACTCCTCGTCTACACTTCAAATGAATGTAAATGCGACACTTCCTAGCAAGGAAATAGCGTTTGCAGATGTCTACCTATCGTAGCAATAGGGTTCTAATGCTTCTTAAACGCGATATCGCACCTCATTTCTATGTTTCATGGTAAGATATAATATGATTTGCGAAGTGTTATGTATTCCTCGTCTACACTTCATATGAATGTAAATGCGACACTTCCTTGGTAGGAAATAGCGTTTGCAGATATCTACGTATCGTAGCAATAGTGTTCTTATGATTCTTACAACGCGATATCGTATCTCATTTCTATGTTCCATGGTAAGATATAATATGATTTGCGAAGTGTTATGTATTCCTCGTCTACACTTCAAATGAATGTAAGTGCGACACTTCCTTGCTAGGAAATAGCGTCTGCAGATGTCTAGGTATCGTAGCGATAGAGTTCTAATGCTTCTTAAAACGCGATATCGCACCTCATTTCCATGTTTCTTGGTAAGATATAATATGATTTGCGAAGTGTTATGTATTCCTCGTCTACACTTCAAATGAATGTAAATGCAACATTTCCTTGCTAGGAAATAGCGTTTGCAGATGTCTACCTATCGTAGCAATAGTGTTCTAATGCTTCTTAAAACGCGATATCGCATCTCATTTCTATGTTTCATGGTAAGATATAATATGATTTGCGATGTGTTATGTATTCCTCGTCTACACTTCAGATGAATGTAAATGCGACACTTCCTTGGTAGGAAATAGCGTTTGCAGATATCTACGTATCGTAGCAATAGTGTTCTTATGATTCTTACAGCGCGATATCGTATCTCATTTCTATGTTTCATGGTAAGATATAATATGATTTGCGAAGTGTTATGTATTCCTCGTCTACACTTCAAATGAATGTAAATGCGACACTTCCCTGCTAGGAAATAGCGTCTGCAGATGTCTAGGTATCGTAGCGATAGAGTTCTAATGCTTCTTAAAACGCGATATCGCACCTCATTTCCATGTTTCTTGGTAAGATATAATATGATTTGCGAAGTGTTATGTATTCCTCGTCTACACTTCAAATGAATGTAAGTGCGACACTTCCTTGCTAGGAAATAGCGTCTGCAGATGTCTAGGTATCGTAGCGATAGAGTTCTAATGCTTCTTAAAACGCGATATCGCACCTCATTTCCATGTTTCTTGGTAAGATATAATATGATTTGCGAAGTGTTATGTATTCCTCGTCTACACTTCAAATGAATGTAAATGCGACATTTCCTTGCTAAGAAATAGCGTTTGCAGATGTCTACCTATCGTAGCAATAGTGTTCTAATGCTTCTTAAAACGCGATATCGCATCTCATTTCTATGTTTCATGGTAAGATATAATATGATTTGCGATGTGTTATGTATTCCTCGTCTACACTTCAGATGAATGTAAATGCGACACTTCCTTGGTAGGAAATAGCGTTTGCAGATATCTACGTATCGTAGCAATAGTGTTCTTATGATTCTTACAACGCGATATCGTATCTCATTTCTATGTTTCATGGTAAGATATAATATGATTTGCGAAGTGTTATGTATTCCTCGTCTACACTTCAAATGAATGTAAATGCGACACTTCCTTGCTAGGAAATAGCGTCTGCAGATGTCTAGGTATCGTAGCGATAGAGTTCTAATGCTTCTTAAAACGCGATATCGCACCTCATTTCCATGTTTCTTGGTAAGATATAATATGATTTGCGAAGTGTTATGTATTCCTCGTCTACACTTCAAATGAATGTAAATGCGACATTTCCTTGCTAGGAAATAGCGTTTGCAGATGTCTACCTATCGTAGCAATATGGTTCTAATGCTTCTTAAAACGCGATATCGCATCTCATTTCTATGTTTCATGGTAAGATATAATATGATTTGCGAAGTGCTATGTATTCCTCGTCTACACTTCAAATGAATGTAAATGCGCCACTTCCTAGCAAGGAAATAGCGTTTGCAGATGTCTACCTATCGTAGCAATATGGTTCTAATGCTTCTTAAAACGCGATATCGCACCTCATTTCTATGTTTCATGGTAAGATATAATATGATTTGCGAAGTGTTATGTATTCCTCGTCTACACTTCATATGAATGTAAATGCGACACTTCCTTGGTAAGAAATAGCGTTCGCAGATGTCTACGTATCGTAGCAATAGTGTTCTTATGATTCTTACAACGCGATATCGTATCTCATTTCTATGTTTCATGGTAAGATATAATATGATTTGCGAAGTGTTATGTATTCCTCGTCTACACTTCAAATGAATGTAAATGCGACACTTCCTTGCAAAGAAATAGCGTCTGCAGATGTCTAGGCATCGTAGCGATAGAGTTCTAATGCTTCTTAAAACGCGATATCGCACCTCATTTCTATGCTTCATGGTAAGATATAATATGATTTGCGAAGTGTTATGTATTCCTCGTTTACATTTCAAATGAATGTAAATGCGACACTTCCTTGCAAGGAAATAGCGTTTGCAGATTTCTGCGTATTGTAGCAATAGAGTTCTTATGATTCTTAAAACGCGATATCGCATCTCATTTCTATGTTTCATGGTAAGATATAATATGATTTGCGAAGTGTTATGTATTCCTCGTCTACACTTCAAATGAATGTAAATGCGACACTTCCTAGCAAGGAAATAGCGTTTGCAGAAGTCTACCTATCGTAGCAATAGGGTTCTAATGCTTCTTAAAACGCGATATCGCACCTCATTTCTATGTTTCATGGTAAGATATAATATGATTTGCGAAGTGTTATGTATTCCTCGTCTACACTTCAAATGAATGTAAATGCGACACTTCCTTGCAAAGAAATAGTGTTTGCAGATGTCTACGTATCGTAGCAATAGATATCTAATGCTTCTTAAAACGCGATATCGCATCTCATTTCTATGTTTCATGGTAAGATATAATATGATTTGCGAAGTGTTATGTATTCCTCGTCTACACTTCAAATGAATGTAAATGCGACACTTCCTTGCAAAGAAATAGCGTTTGCAGATGTCTACGTATCGTAGCAATAGATATCTAATGCTTCTTAAAACGCGATATCGCATCTCATTTCTATGGTTTATGGTAAGATATAATATGATTTGCGAAGTGTTATGTATTCCTCGTCTACGATTCAAATGAACGTAAATGCGACACTTCCTTGCAAGGAAATAGCGTCTGCAGATGCCTAGGTATCGTAGCGATAGTGTTCTAACGCTTCTTAAAACGCGATATCGCATCCCATTTCCATGTTTCATGGTAAGATATAATATGATTTGCGAAGTGTCATGTATTCCTCGTCTACACTTCAAATGAATGTAAATCCGACACTTCCTTGCTGGGAAATAGCGTCTGCAGATGCCTAGGTATCGTAGCGATAGAGTTCTAATGCTCCTTAAAACGCGATATCGCAACTCATTTCTATGTTTCATGGTAAGATATAATATGATTTGCGAAGTGTTATGTATTCCTCGTCTACGATTCAAATGAACGTAAATGCGACACTTCCTTGCAAGGAAATAGCGTTTGCAGATGTCTACGTATCGTAGCAATGGAGTTCTTATGATACTTAAAACGCGATATCGCATCTCATTTCCATGTTTCATGGTAAGATATAATATGATTTGCGAAGTGTCATGTATTCCTCGTCTACACTTCAAATGAATGTAAATGCGACACTTCCATACTGGGAAATAGCGTCTGCAGATGCCTAGGTATCGTAGCGATAGAGTTCTAATGCTTCTTAAAACGCGATATCGCATCTCATTTCTATGTTTCATGGTAAGATATAATATGATTTGCGAAGTGTTATGTATTCCTCGTCTACGATTCAAATGAACGTAAATGCGACACTTCCTTGCAAGGAAATAGCGTTTGCAGATGTCTACGTATCGTAGCAATGGAGTTCTTATGATACTTAAAACGCGATATCGCATCTCATTTCCATGTTTCATGGTAAGATATAATATGATTTGCGAAGTGTCATGTATTCCTCGTCTACACTTCAAATGAATGTAAATGCGACACTTCCTTGCTGGGAAATAGCGTCTGCAGATGCCTAGGTATCGTAGCGATAGAGTTCTAATGCTTCTTAAAACGCGATATCGCATCTCATTTCTATGTTTCATGGTAAGATATAATATGATTTGCGAAGTGTCATGTATTCCTCGTCTACGATTCAATTGAACGTAAATGCGACACTTCCTTGCAAGGAAATAGCGTTTGCAGATGTCTACGTATCGTAGCAATGGAGTTCTTATGATACTTAAAACGCGATATCGCGTCTCATTTCTATGTTTCATGGTAAGATATAATATGATTTGCGAAGTGTCATGTATTCCTCGTCTACACTTCAAATGAATGTAAATGCGACACTTCCTTGCTGGGAAATAGCGTTTGCAGATGTCTAGGTATCGTAGCAATAGAGTTAAAATGCTTCTTAAAACGAGATATTGCATCTCATATATAAGTTTCATGATAAGATATAATATTCATTGCGAAGTGTTATGCATTCCTCGTATACGATTCAAATGATTGTAAATGCGACACTTCCTTGCAAGGAAATAGCGTTTGCAGATTTCTGCGTATTGTAGCAATAGAGTTCTTATGATTCTTAAAACGCGATATCGCATCTCATTTCTATGTTTCATGGTCAGATATAATATGATTTGCGAAGTGTTATGTATTCCTCGTCTACACTTCAAATGAATGTAAATGCGACACTTCCTAGCAAGGAAATAGCGTTTGCAGAAGTCTACCTATCGTAGCAATAGGGTTCTAATGCTTCTTAAAACGCGATATCGCACCTCATTTCTATGTTTCATGGTAAGATATAATATGATTTGCGAAGTGTTATGTATTCCTCGTCTACACTTCAAATGAATGTAAATGCGACACTTCCTTGCAAAGAAATAGTGTTTGCAGATGTCTACGTATCGTAGCAATAGATATCTAATGCTTCTTAAAACGCGATATCGCATCTCATTTCTATGGTTTATGGTAAGATATAATATGATTTGCGAAGTGTTATGTATTCCTCGTCTACACATCAAATGAATGTAAATGCGACATTTCCTTGCTAGGAAACAGCGTTTGCAGATGTCTACCTATCGTAGCAATAGAGTTCTTATGATTCTTAAATCGCGATATCGCAACTCATTTCTATGTTTCATGGTAAGATATAATATGATTTGCGAAGTGTTATGTATTCCTAGTCTACACTTCAAATGAATGTAAATGCGACACTTCCTTGCTAGGAAATAGCGTCTGCAGATGCCTAGGTATCGTAGCGATAGTGTTCTAACGCTTCTTAAAACGCGATATCGCATCTCATTTCTATGTTTCATGGTAAGATATAATATGATTTGCGAAGTGTTATGTATTCCTCGTCTACACTTCAAATGAATGTAAATGCGACACTTCCTTGCAAAGAAATAGCGTCTGCAGATGCCTAGGTATCGTAGCGATAGAGTTCTAATGCTTCTTAAAACGCGATATCGCAACTCATTTCTATGTTTCATGGTAAGATATAATATGATTTGCGAAGTGTTATGTATTCCTCGTCTACGATTCAAATGAACGTAAATGCGACACTTCCTTGCAAGGAAATAGCGTTTGCAGATGTCTACGTATCGTAGCAAGGGAGTTCTTATGATACTTAAATCGCGATATCGCATCCCATTTCCATGTTTCATGGTAAGATATAATATGATTTGCGAAGTGTCATGTATTCCTCGTCTACACTTCAAATGAATGTAAATCCGACACTTCCTTGCTGGGAAATAGCGTCTGCAGATGCCTAGGTATCGTAGCGATAGAGCTCTAATGCTTCTTAAAACGCGATATCGCAACTCATTTCTATGTTTCATGGTAAGATATAATATGATTTGCGAAGTGTTATGTATTCCTCGTCTACGATTCAAATGAACGTAAATGCGACACTTCCTTGCAAGGAAATAGCGTTTGCAGATGTCTACGTATCGTAGCAATGGAGTTCTTATGATACTTAAAACGCGATATCGCATCTCATTTCCATGTTTCATGGTAAGATATAATATGATTTACGAAGTGTCATGTATTCCTCGTCTACACTTCAAATGAATGTAAATGCGACACTTCCTTGCTGGGAAATAGCGTCTGCAGATGCCTAGGTATCGTAGCGATAGAGTTCTAATGCTTCTTAAAACGCGATATCGCATCTCATTTCTATGTTTCATGGTAAGATATAATATGATTTGCGAAGTGTCATGTATTCCTCGTCTACGATTCAATTGAACGTAAATGCGACACTTCCTTGCAAGGAAATAGCGTTTGCAGATGTCTACGTATCGTAGCAATGGAGTTCTTATGATACTTAAACCGCGATATCGCGTCTCATTTCTATGTTTCATGGTAAGATATAATATGATTTGCGAAGTGTCATGTATTCCTCGTCTACGATTCAATTGAACGTAAATGCGACACTTCCTTGCTGGGAAATAGCGTTTGCAGATGTCTAGGTATCGTAGCAATAGAGTTAAAATGCTTCTTAAAACGAGATATTGCATCTCATATATAAGTTTCATGATAAGATATAATATTCATTGCGAAGTGTTATGCATTCCTCGTATACGATTCAAATGATTGTAAATGCGACACTTCCTTGCAAGGAAATAGCGTTTGCAGATGTCTACGTATCGTAGCAATGGAGTTCTTATGATACTTAAAACGCGATATCGCGTCTCATTTCTATGTTTCATGGTAAGATATAATATGATTTGCGAAGTGTCATGTATTCCTCGTCTACACTTCAAATGAATGTAAATGCGACACTTCCTTGCTGGGAAATAGCGTTTGCAGATGTCTAGGTATCGTAGCAATAGAGTTAAAATGCTTCTTAAAACGAGATATTGCATCTCATATATAAGTTTCATGATAAGATATAATATTCATTGCGAAGTGTTATGCATTCCTCGTATACGATTCAAATGATTGTAAATGCGACACTTCCTTGCAAGGAAATAGCGTTTGCAGTTGTCTACGTATCGTAGCAATAGAATTCTTATGATTCTTAAAACGCGATATCGCATCTCATTTCTATGGTTTATGGTAAGATATAATATGATTTGCGAAGTGTTATGTATTCCTCGTCTACACATCAAATGAATGTAAATGCGACATTTCCTTGCTAGGAAATAGCGTTTGCAGATGTCTACCTATCGTAGCAATAGAGTTCTTATGATTCTTAAATCGCGATATCGCAACTCATTTCTATGTTTCATGGTAAGATATAATATGATTTGCGAAGTGTTATGTATTCCTAGTCTACACTTCAAATGAATGTAAATGCGACACTTCCTTGCTAGGAAATAGCGTCTGCAGATGCCTAGGTATCGTAGCGATAGTGTTCTAACGCTTCTTAAAACGCGATATCGCATCTCATTTCTATGTTTCATGGTAAGATATAATATGATTTGCGAAGTGTTATGTATTCCTCGTCTACACTTCAAATGAATGTAAATGCGACACTTCCTTGCAAGGAAATAGCGTTTGCAGATGTCTACGTATCGTAGCAATGGAGTTCTTATGATACTTAAAACGCGATATCGCATCTCATTTCCATGTTTCATGGTAAGATATAATATGATTTGCGAAGTGTCATGTATTCCTAGTCTACACTTCAAATGAATGTAAATGCGACACTTCCTTGCAAAGAAATAGCGTTTGCAGATGTCTACGTATCGTAGCAATAGATATCTAATGCTTCTTAAAACGCGATATCGCATCTCATTTCTATGGTTTATGGTAAGATATAATATGATTTGCGAAGTGTTATGTACTCCTCGTCTACGATTCAAATGAACGTAAATGCGACACTTCCTTGCAAGGAAATAGCGTTTGCAGATGTCTACGTATCGTAGCAAGGGAGTTCTTATGATACTTAAATCGCGATATCGCATCCCATTTCCATGTTTCATGGTAAGATATAATATGATTTGCGAAGTGTCATGTATTCCTCGTCTACACTTCAAATGAATGTAAATCCGACACTTCCTTGCTGGGAAATAGCGTCTGCAGATGCCTAGGTATCGTAGCGATAGAGTTCTAATGCTTCTTAAAACGCGATATCGCAACTCATTTCTATGTTTCATGGTAAGATATAATATGATTTGCGAAGTGTTATGTATTCCTCGTCTACGATTCAAATGAACGTAAATGCGACACTTCCTTGCAAGGAAATAGCGTTTGCAGATGTCTACGTATCGTAGCAATGGAGTTCTTATGATACTTAAAACGCGATATCGCATCTCATTTCCATGTTTCATGGTAAGATATAATATGATTTGCGAAGTGTCATGTATTCCTCGTCTACACTTCAAATGAATGTAAATGCGACACTTCCTTGCTGGGAAATAGCGTCTGCAGATGCCTAGGTATCGTAGCGATAGAGTTCTAATGCTTCTTAAAACGCGATATCGCATCTCATTTCTATGTTTCATGGTAAGATATAATATGATTTGCGCAGTGTCATGTATTCCTCGTCTACGATTCAATTGAACGTAAATGCGACACTTCCTTGCAAGGAAATAGCGTTTGCAGATGTCTACGTATCGTAGCAATGGAGTTCTTATGATACTTAAAACGCGATATCGCGTCTCATTTCTATGTTTCATGGTAAGATATAATATGATTTGCGAAGTGTCATGTATTCCTCGTCTACACTTCAAATGAATGTAAATGCGACACTTCCTTGCTGGGAAATAGCGTTTGCAGATGTCTAGGTATCGTAGCAATAGAGTTAAAATGCTTCTTAAAACGAGATATTGCATCTCATATATAAGTTTCATGATAAGATATAATATTCATTGCGAAGTGTTATGCATTCCTCGTATACGATTCAAATGATTGTAAATGCGACACTTCCTTGCAAGGAAATAGCGTTTGCAGTTGTCTACGTATCGTAGCAATAGAATTCTTATGATTCTTAAAACGCGATATCGCATCTCATTTCTATGTTTCATGGTAAGATATAATATGATTTGCGAAGTGCTATGTATTCCTCGGCTACACTTCAAATGAATGTGAATGCGACACTTCCTCGCTAGGAAATAGCGTTTGCAGATGTCTAGGTATCGTAGTAATAGAGTTCTTATGATTCTTAAAACGCGATATCGCAACTCATTTCTATGTTTCATGGTAAGATATAATATGATTTGCGAAGTGTTATGTATTCCTCGTCTACACTTCAGATGAGTGTGAATGCGACACTTCCTCGCTAGGAAATAGCGTTTGCAGATGTCTACGTATCGTAGCAATAGTGTTCTTATGATTCTTAAAACGCGATATTCTATCTCATTTCTATGTTTCATGGTAAGATATAATATGATTTGCGAAGTGTCATGTATTCCTCGTCTACACTTCAAATGAATGTAAATGCGACACTTCCTAGCAAGGAAATAGCGTTTGCAGATGTCTACGTATCGTAGCAATAGATTTCTAATGCTTCATAAAACGCGATATCGCATCTCATTTCTATGGTTCATGGTAAGATATAATATGATTTGCGAAATGTCATGTATTCCTCGTCTACACTTCAAATGAATGTAAATGCAACACTTCCTTGCTAGAAAATAGCGTCTGCAGATGTCTAGGTATCGTAGCAATAGAGTTCAAACACCTCTTAAAACGAGATATTGCATATCATATTTTTGTTTCATAATAAGATATAATATTCATTGCGAAGTGTTATGCAATCCTCGTCTACGATTCAAATGAACGTAAATGCGACACTTCCATGCAAGGAAATTGAGTTTGCAGATGGCTACGTATCGTAGCAATGGAGTTCTAATGCTTCTTAAAACGCGATATCGCATCTCATTTCTATGTTTCATGGTAAGATATAATATGATTTGCGAAGTGTCATGTATTCCTCGTCTACACTTCAAATGAATGTAAATGCGACACTTCCTAGCTGGGAAATAGCGTTTGCAGATGTCTAGGTATCGTAGCAATAGAGTTAAAATGCTTCTTAAAACGAGATATTGCATCTCATATCTATGTTTCATGATAAGATATAATATTCATTGCGAATTGATATGCATTCCTCGTATACGATTCAAATGATTGTAAATGCGACACTTCCTTGCAATCAAATAGCGTTTTCAGTTGTCTACGTATCGTAGCAATAGAATTCCTATGATTCTTAAAACGCGATATCGCATCTGATTTCTATGGTTCATGGTAAGATATAATATGATTTGCGAAGTGTTATGTATTCCTCGTCTACGCTTCAAATGAATGTAAATGCGACACTTCCTAGCTGGGAAATAGCGTTTGCAGATGTCTAGGTATCGTAGCAATAGAGTTAAAATGCTTCTTAAAACGAGATATTGCATCTCATATCTATGTTTCATGATAAGATATAATATTCATTGCGAAGTGTTATGCATTCCTCGTATACGATTCAAATGATTGTAAATGCGACACTTCCTTGCAATTAAATAGCGTTTTCAGTTGTCTACGTATCGTAGCAATAGAATTCCTATGATTCTTAAAACGCGATATCGCATCTGATTTCTATGTTTCACGGTAAGATATAATATGATTTGCGAAGTGTTATGTATTCCTCGTCTACACTTCAAATGAATGTTAATGCGACACTTCCTTGCAAGGAAAGAGCGTTTGAAGATGTCTACGTATCGTAGCAATAGAGTTCTTATGATTCTTAAAACCGCGATATCGCATCTCATTTCTATGTTTCATGGTAAGATATAAAATGATTTGCGAAGTGTTATGTACTCCTCGTCTACACTTCAAATGAATGTAAATGCGACACTTCGTTGAAAGGAAATAGCGTCTGCAGATGTCCAGGTATCGTAGCGATAGTGTTCTAATGCTTCTTAAAACGCGATATCGCATCTCATTTCTATGTTTCATGGTAAGATATAATATGATTTGCGAAGTGTTATGTATTCCTCGTCTACACTTCATATGAATGTAAATGCGACACTTCCTTGCAAAGAAATAGCGTTTGCAGATGTCTACGTATCGTAGCAATAGATATCTAATGCTTCTTAAAATGCGATATCGCATCTCATTTCTATGGTTTATGGTAAGATGTAATATGATTTGCGAAGTGTCATATATTCCTCGTATACACTTCATATGAATGTAAAAGCGACACTTCCTTGCAAGGAAATAGCGTTTGCAAATGTCTACCTATCGTAGCAATAGAGTTCTTATGAATCTTAAAACGCGATATCGCAACTCATTTCTATGTTTCATGGTAAGATATAATATGATTTGCGAAGTGTCATGTATTCCCCGTCTACACTTCAAATGAATGTAAATGCGACACTTCCTTGCTAGGAAATAGCGTCTGCAGATGTCTAGGTATCGTAGCGATAGAGATCTAATGCTTATTAAAACGCGATATCGCATCTCATTTCTATGTTTCATGGTAAGATATAATATGATTTGCGAAGTGTTATGTATTCCTCGTCTACACTTCAAATGAATGTAAATGCGACACTTCCTTGCAAGGAAATAGCGTTTGCAGATGTCTACGTATCGTAGCAATAGTGTTCTTATGATTCTTAAAACGCGATATCGCATCTCATTTCTATGTTTCATGGTAAGATATAATATGATTTGCGAAGTGTTATGTACTCCTCGTCTACACTTCAAATGAATGTAAATGCGACACTTCCTTGCAAGGAAATAGCGTTTGCAGATGTCTACGTATCGTAGCAAAGGAGTTCTTATGATTCTTAAAACGCGATATCGATCTCAATTCTATGTTTCATGATAAGATATAATTTGATTTGCGAAGTGTTATGTATTCCTCGTCTACAATTCAAATGAATGTAAATGCGACATTTCCTTGCTAGGAAATAGCGTTTGCAGATGTCTACCTATCGTAGCAATAGGGTTCTAATGCTTCTTAAAACGCGATATCGCACCTCATTTCTATGTTTCATGGTAAGATATAATATGATTTGCGAAGTGTTATGTATTCCTCGTCTACACTTCGTATGAATGTAAATGCGACACTTCCTTGGTAGGAAATAGCGTTTGCAGATATCTACGTATCGTAGCAATAGTGTTCTTATGATTCTTACAACGCGATATCGTATCTCATTTCTATGTTTCATGGTAAGATATAATATGATTTGCGAAGTGCTATGTATTCCTCGTCTACACTTCAAATGAATGTAAGTGCGAAACTTCCTTGCTAGGAAATAGCGTCTGCAGATGTCTAGGTATCGTAGCGATTGAGTTCTAATGCTTCTTAAAACGCGATATCGCACCTCATTTCCATGTTTCTTGGTAAGATATAATATGATTTGCGAAGTGTTATGTATTCCTCGTCTACAATTCAAATGAATGTAAATGCGACATTTCCTTGCTAGGAAATAGCGTTTGCAGATGTCTACCTATCGTAGCAATAGAGTTCTTATGATTCTTAAATCGCGATATCGCAACTGATTTCTATGTTTCATGGTAAGATATAATATGATTTGCGAAGTGTTATGTATTCCTAGTCTACACTTCAAATGAATGTAAATGCGACACTTCCTTGCTAGGAAATAGCGTCTGCAGATGCCTAGGTATCGTAGCGATAGTGTTCTTATGATTCTTACAACGCGATATCGTATCTCATTTCTATGTTTCATGGTAAGATATAATATGATTTGCGAAGTGCTATGTATTCCTCGTCTACACTTCAAATGAATGTAAGTGCGACACTTCCTTGCTAGGAAATAGCGTCTGCAGATGTCTAGGTATCGTAGCGATAGAGTTCTAATGCTTCTTAAAACGCGATATCGCACCTCATTTCCATGTTTCTTGGTAAGATATAATATGATTTGCGAAGTGTTATGTATTCCTCGTCTACAATTCAAATGAATGTAAATGCGACATTTCCTTGCTAGGAAATAGCGTTTGCAGATGTCTACCTATCGTAGCAATAGTGTTCTAATGCTTCTTAAAACGCGATATCGCATCTCATTTCTATGTTTCATGGTAAGATATAATATGATTTGCGAAGTGCTATGTATTCCTCGTCTACACTTCAGATGAATGTAAATGCGACACTTCCTTGGTAGGAAATAGCGTTTGCAGATATCTACGTATCGTAGCAATAGTGTTCTTATGATTCATACAACGCGATATCGTATCTCATTTCTATGTTTCATGGTAAGATATAATATGATTTGCGAAGTGTTATGTATTCCTCGTCTACACTTCTAATGAATGTAAATGCGACACTTCCTTGCTAGGAAATAGCGTCTGCAGATGTCTAGGTATCGTAGCGATAGAGTTCTAATGCTTCTTAGAACGCGATATCGCACCTCATTTCCATGTTTCTTGGTAAGATATAATATGATTTGCGAAGTGTTATGTATTCCTCGTCTACACTTCAAATGAATGTAAATGCGACATTTCCTTGCTAGGAAATAGCGTTTGCAGATGTCTACCTATCGTAGCAATATGGTTCTAATGCTTCTTAAAACGCGATATCGCATCTCATTTCTATGGTTTATGGTAAGATATAATATGATTTGCGAAGTGTTATGTATTCCTCGTCTACACATCAAATGAATGTAAATGCGACATTTCCTTGCTAGGAAATAGCGTTTGCAGATGTCTACCTATCGTAGCAATAGGGTTCTAATGCTTCTTAAAACGCGATATCGCACCTCATTTCTCTGTTTCATGGTAAGATATAATATGATTTGCGAAGTGTTATGTATTCCTCGTCTACACTTCATATGAATGTAAATGCGACACTTCCTTGGTAGGAAATAGCGTTTGCAGATATCTACGTATCGTAGCAATAGTGTTCTTATGATTCTTACAACGCGATATCGTATCTCATTTCTATGTTTCATGGTAAGATATAATATGATTTGCGAAGTGTTATGTATTCCTCGTCTACACTTCAAATGAATGTAAGTGCGACACTTCCTTGCTAGGAAATAGCGTCTGCAGATGTCTAGGTATCGTAGCGATAGAGTTCTAATGCTTCTTAAAACGCGATATCGCACCTCATTTCCATGTTTCTTGGTAAGATATAATATGATTTGCGAAGTGTTATGTTTTCCTCGTCTACACTTCAAATGAATGTAAATGCGGCATTTCCTTGCTAGGAAATAGCGTTTGCAGATGTCTACCTATCGTAGCAATAGTGTTCTAATGCTTCTTAAAACGCGATATCGCATCTAATTTCTATGTTTCATGGTAAGATATAATATGATTTGCGATGTGTTATGTATTCCTCGTCTACACTTCAGATGAATGTAAATGCGACACTTCCTTGGTAGGAAATAGCGTTTGCAGATATCTACGTATCGTAGCAATAGTGTTCTTATGATTCTTACAACGCGATATCGTATCTGATTTCTATGTTTCATGGTAAGATATAATATGATTTGCGAAGTGTTATGTATTCCTCGTCTACACTTCAAATGAATGTAAATGCGACACTTCCCTGCTAGGAAATAGCGTCTGCAGATGTCTAGGTATCGTAGCGATAGAGTTCTAATGCTTCTTAAAACGCGATATCGCACCTCATTTCCATGTTTCTTGGTAAGATATAATATGATTTGCGAAGTGTTATGTATTCCTCGTCTACACTTCAAATGAATGTAAATGCGACATTTCCTTGCTAGGAAATAGCGTTTGCAGATGTCTACCTATCGTAGCAATATGGTTCTAATGCTTCTTAAAACGCGATATCGCATCTCATTTCTATGTTTCATGGTAAGATATAATATGATTTGCGAAGTGTTATGTATTCCTCGTCTACACTTCATATGAATGTAAATGCGACACTTCCTTGCAAGGAAATAGCGTCTGCAGATGTCTAGGCATCGTAGCGATAGAGTTCTAATGCTTCTTAAAACGCGATATCGCACTTCATTTCTATGTTTCATGATAAGATATAATATTCGTTGCGAAGTGTTATGCATTCCTCGTCTACGATTCAAATGAATGTAAATGCGACACTTCCTTGCAAGGAAATAGCGTTTGCAGATGTCTACGTATCGTAGCAATAGAGTTCTGATGCTTCTTAAAACGCGATATCGCATCTCATTTCCATGTTTCATGATAAGATATAATATTCATTGCGAAGTGTTATGCATTCCTCGTCTGCGATTCAAATGAATGTAAATGCGACACTTCCTTGCAAGGAAATAGCGTTTGCAGATGTCTAAGTATCGTAGCAATAGAGTTTTTGTGATTCTTAGAACGCGATATCGCATCTCATTTCTATGTTTCATGGTAAGATATAATATGATTTGCGAAGTGATATGTATTCCTCGTCTACACTTCAAATGAATGTGAATGCGACACTTCCTTGCTAGGAAATAGCGTCTGCAGATGTCTAGGTATCGTAGCGATAGAGTTCTAATGCTTCTTAAAACGCGATATCGCACCTCATTTCCATGTTTCTTGGTAAGATATAATATGATTTGCGAAGTGTTATGTATTCCTCGTCTACACTTCAAATGAATGTAAATGCGACATTTCCTTGCTAGGAAATAGCGTTTGCAGATGTCTACCTATCGTAGCAATAGTGTTCTAATGCTTCTTAAAACGCGATATCGCATCTCATTTCTATGTTTCATGGTAAGATATAATATGATTTGCGATGTGTTATGTATTCCTCGTCTACACTTCAGATGAATGTAAATGCGACACTTCCTTGGTAGGAAATAGCGTTTGCAGATATCTACGTATCGTAGCAATAGTGTTCTTATGATTCTTACAACGCGATATCGTATCTCATTTCTATGTTTCATGGTAAGATATAATATGATTTGCGAAGTGTTATGTATTCCTCGTCTACACTTCAAATGAATGTAAATGCGACACTTCCTTGCTAGGAAATAGCGTCTGCAGATGTCTAGGTATCGTAGCGATAGAGTTCTAATGCTTCTTAGAACGCGATATCGCACCTCATTTCCATGTTTCTTGGTAAGATATAATATGATTTGCGAAGTGTTATGTATTCCTCGTCTACACTTCAAATGAATGTAAATGCGACATTTCCTTGCTAGGAAATAGCGTTTGCAGATGTCTACCTATCGTAGCAATATGGTTCTAATGCTTCTTAAAACGCGATATCGCATCTCATTTCTATGTTTCATGGTAAGATATAATATGATTTGCGAAGTGTTATGTATTCCTCGTCTACACTTCATATGAATGTAAATGCGACACTTCCTTGCAAGGAAATAGCGTCTGCAGATGTCTAGGCATCGTAGCGATAGAGTTCTAATGCTTCTTAAAACGCGATATCGCACCTCATTTCTATGTTTCATGATAAGATATAATATTCGTTGCGAAGTGTTATGCATTCCTCGTCTACGATTCAAATGAATGTAAATGCGACACTTCCTTGCAAGGAAATAGCGTTTGCAGATGTCTACGTATCGTAGCAATAGAGTTCTAATGCTTCTTAAAACGCGATATCGCATCTCATTTCCATGTTTCATGATAAGATATAATATTCATTGCGAAGTGTTATGCATTCCTCGTCTGCGATTCAAATGAATGTAAATGCGACACTTCCTTGCAAGGAAATAGCGTTTGCAGATGTCTAAGTATCGTAGCAATAGAGTTTTTGTGATTCTTAGAACGCGATATCGCATCTCATTTCTATGTTTCATGGTAAGATATAATATGATTTGCGAAGTGTTATGTATTCCTCGTCTACACTTCAAATGAATGTGAATGCGACACTTCCTCGCTAGAAAATAGCGTTTGAAGATGTCTACGTATCGTAGGAATAGATTTCTAATGCATTTTAAAACGCGATATCGCATCTCATTTCTATGTTTCATGGTAAGATATAATATGATTTGCGAAGTGCTATGTATTCCTTGTCTACACTTCAAATGAATGTAAAAGCGACACTTCCTAGCAAGGAAATAGCGTTTGCAGATGTCTACCTATCGTAGCAATATGGTTCTAATGCTTCTTAAAACGCGATATCGCACCTCATTTCTATGTTTCATGGTAAGATATAATATGATTTGCGAAGTGTTATGTATTCCTCGTCTACACTTCATATGAATGTAAATGCGACACTTCCTTGGTAAGAAATAGCGTTCGCAGATGTCTACGTATCGTAGCAATAGTGTTCTTATGATTCTTACAACGCGATATCGTATCTCATTTCTATGTTTCATGGTAAGATATAATATGATTTGCGAAGTGTTATGTATTCCTCGTCTACACTTCAAATGAATGTAAATGCGACACTTCCTTGCAAAGAAATAGCGTCTGCAGATGTCTAGGCATCGTAGCGATAGAGTTCTAATGCTTCTTAAAACGCGATATCGCACCTCATTTCTATGCTTCATGGTAAGATATAATATGATTTGCGAAGTGTTATGTATTCCTCGTCTACATTTCAAATGAATGTAAATGCGACACTTCCTTGCAAGGAAATAGCGTTTGCAGATTTCTGCGTATTGTAGCAATAGTGTTCTTATGATTCTTAAAACGCGATATCGCATCTCATTTCTATGTTTCATGGTAAGATATAATATGATTTGCGAAGTGTTATGTATTCCTCGTCTACACTTCAAATGAATGTAAATGCGACACTTCCTAGCAAGGAAATAGCGTTTGCAGAAGTCTACCTATCGTAGCAATAGGGTTCTAATGCTTCTTAAAACGCGATATCGCACCTCATTTCTATGTTTCATGGTAAGATATAATATGATTTGCGAAGTGTTATGTATTCCTCGTCTACACTTCAAATGAATGTAAATGCGACACTTCCTTGCAAAGAAATAGTGTTTGCAGATGTCTACGTATCGTAGCAATAGATATCTAATGCTTCTTAAAACGCGATATCGCATCTCATTTCTATGGTTTATGGTAAGATATAATATGATTTGCGAAGTGTTATGTATTCCTCGTCTACACATCAAATGAATGTAAATGCGACATTTCCTTGCTAGGAAATAGCGTCTGCAGATGCCTAGGTATCGTAGCGATAGTGTTCTAACGCTTCTTAAAACGCGATATCGCATCTCATTTCTATGTTTCATGGTAAGATATAATATGATTTGCGAAGTGTTATGTATTCCTCGTCTACACTTCAAATGAATGTAAATGCGACACTTCCTTGCAAAGAAATAGCGTTTGCAGATGTCTACGTATCGTAGCAATAGATATCTAATGCTTCTTAAAACGCGATATCGCATCTCATTTCTATGGTTTATGGTAAGATATAATATGATTTGCGAAGTGTTATGTATTCCTCGTCTACGATTCAAATGAACGTAAATGCGACACTTCCTTGCAAGGAAATAGCGTTTGCAGATGTCTACGTATCGTAGCAAGGGAGTTCTTATGATACTTAAATCGCGATATCGCATCCCATTTCCATGTTTCATGGTAAGATATAATATGATTTGCGAAGTGTCATGTATTCCTCGTCTACACTTCAAATGAATGTAAATCCGACACTTCCTTGCTGGGAAATAGCGTCTGCAGATGCCTAGGTATCGTAGCGATAGAGTTCTAATGCTTCTTAAATCGCGATATCGCATCTCATTTCTATGTTTCATGGTGAGATATAGTATGATTTGCGAAGTGTTATGTATTCCTCGTCTACACTTCAAATGAATGTAAATGCGACACTTCCTAGCAAGGAAATAGCGTTTGCAGAAGTCTACCTATCGTAGCAATAGGGTTCTAATGCTTCTTAAAACGCGATATCGCACCTCATTTCTATGTTTCATGATAAGATATAATATTCGTTGCGAAGTGTTATGCATTCCTCGTCTACGATTCAAATGAATGTAAATGCGACACTTCCCTGCAAGGAAATAGCGTTTGCAGATGTCTACGTATCGTAGCAATAGAGTTCTAATGCTTCTTAAAACGCGATATCGCATCTCATTTCCATGTTTCATGATAAGATATAATATTCATTGCGAAGTGTTATGCATTCCTCGTCTGCGATTCAAATGAATGTAAATGCGACACTTCCTTGCAAGGAAATAGCGTTTGCAGATGTCTAAGTATCGTAGCAATAGAGTTTTTGTGATTCTTAGAACGCGATATCGCATCTCATTTCTATGTTTCATGGTAAGATATAATATGATTTGCGAAGTGTTATGTATTCCTCGTCTACACTTCAAATGAATGTGAATGCGACACTTCCTCGCTAGAAAATAGCGTTTGAAGATGTCTACGTATCGTAGGAATAGATTTCTAATGCATTTTAAAACGCGATATCGCATCTCATTTCTATGTTTCATGGTAAGATATAATATGATTTGCGAAGTGCTATGTATTCCTCGTCTACACTTCAAATGAATGTAAAAGCGACACTTCCTAGCAAGGAAATAGCGTTTGCAGATGTCTACCTATCGTAGCAATATGGTTCTAATGCTTCTTAAAACGCGATATCGCACCTCATTTCTATGTTTCATGGTAAGATATAATATGATTTGCGAAGTGTTATGTATTCCTCGTCTACACTTCATATGAATGTAAATGCGACACTTCCTTGGTAAGAAATAGCGTTCGCAGATGTCTACGTATCGTAGCAATAGTGTTCTTATGATACTTACAACGCGATATCGTATCTCATTTCTATGTTTCATGGTAAGATATAATATGATTTGCGAAGTGTTATGTATTCCTCGTCTACACTTCAAATGAATGTAAATGCGACACTTCCTTGCAAAGAAATAGCGTCTGCAGATGTCTAGGCATCGTAGCGATAGAGTTCTAATGCTTCTTAAAACGCGATATCGCACCTCATTTCTATGCTTCATGGTAAGATATAATATGATTTGCGAAGTGTTATGTATTCCTCGTTTACATTTCAAATGAATGTAAATGCGACACTTCCTTGCAAGGAAATAGCGTTTGCAGATTTCTGCGTATTGTAGCAATAGTGTTCTTATGATTCTTAAAACGCGATATCGCATCTCATTTCTATGTTTCATGGTAAGATATAATATGATTTGCGAAGTGTTATGTATTCCTCGTCTACACTTCAAATGAATGTAAATGCGACACTTCCTAGCAAGGAAATAGCGTTTGCAGAAGTCTACCTATCGTAGCAATAGGGTTCTAATGCTTCTTAAAACGCGATATCGCACCTCATTTCTATGTTTCATGGTAAGATATAATATGATTTGCGAAGTGTTATGTATTCCTCGTCTACACTTCAAATGAATGTAAATGCGACACTTCCTTGCAAAGAAATAGTGTTTGCAGATGTCTACGTATCGTAGCAATAGATATCTAATGCTTCTTAAAACGCGATATCGCATCTCATTTCTATGGTTTATGGTAAGATATAATATGATTTGCGAAGTGTTATGTATTCCTCGTCTACACATCAAATGAATGTAAATGCGACATTTCCTTGCTAGGAAATAGTGTCTGCAGATGCCTAGGTATCGTAGCGATAGTGTTCTAACGCTTCTTAAAACGCGATATCGCATCTCATTTCTATGTTTCATGGTAAGATATAATATGATTTGCGAAGTGTTATGTATTCCTCGTCTACACTTCAAATGAATGTAAATGCGACACTTCCTTGCAAAGAAATAGCGTTTGCAGATGTCTACGTATCGTAGCAATAGATATCTAATGCTTCTTAAAACGCGATATCGCATCTCATTTCTATGGTTTATGGTAAGATATAATATGATTTGCGAAGTGTTATGTATTCCTCGTCTACGATTCAAATGAACGTAAATGCGACACTTCCTTGCAAGGAAATAGCGTTTGCAGATGTCTACGTATCGTAGCAAGGGAGTTCTTATGATACTTAAATCGCGATATCGCATCCCATTTCCATGTTTCATGGTAAGATATAATATGATTTGCGAAGTGTCATGTATTCCTCGTCTACACTTCAAATGAATGTAAATCCGACACTTCCTTGCTGGGAAATAGCGTCTGCAGATGCCTAGGTATCGTAGCGATAGAGTTCTAATGCTTCTTAAAACGCGATATCGCAACTCATTTCTATGTTTCATGGTAAGATATAATATGATTTGCGAAGTGTTATGTATTCCTCGTCTACGATTCAAATGAACGTAAATGCGACACTTCCTTGCAAGGAAATAGCGTTTGCAGATGTCTACGTATCGTAGCAATAGATATCTAATGCTTCTTAAAACGCGATATCGCATCTCATTTCTATGGTTTATGGTAAGATATAATATGATTTGCGAAGTGTTATGTATTCCTCGTCTACGATTCAAATGAACGTAAATGCGACACTTCCTTGCAAGGAAATAGCATTTGCAGATGTCTACGTATCGTAGCAAGGGAGTTCTTATGATACTTAAATCGCGATATCGCATCCCATTTCCATGTTTCATGGTAAGATATAATATGATTTGCGAAGTGTCATGTATTCCTCGTCTACACTTCAAATGAATGTAAATCCGACACTTCCTTGCTGGGAAATAGCGTCTGCAGATGCCTAGGTATCGTAGCGATAGAGTTCTAATGCTTCTTAAAACGCGATATCGCAACTCATTTCTATGTTTCATGGTAAGATATAATATGATTTGCGAAGTGTTATGTATTCCTCGTCTACGATTCAAATGAACGTAAATGCGACACTTCCTTGCAAGGAAATAGCGTTTGCAGATGTCTACGTATCGTAGCAATGGAGTTCTTATGATACTTAAAACGCGATATCGCATCTCATTTCCATGTTTCATGGTAAGATATAATATGATTTGCGAAGTGTCATGCATTCCTCGTCTACACTTCAAATGAATGTAAATGCGACACTTCCTTGCTGGGAAATAGCGTCTGCAGATGCCTAGGTATCGTAGCGATAGAGTTCTAATGCTTCTTAAAACGCGATATCGCATCTCATTTCTATGTTTCATGGTAAGATATAATATGATTTGCGAAGTGTCATGTATTCCTCGTCTACGATTCAATTGAACGTAAATGCGACACTTCCTTGCAAGGAAATAGCGTTTGCAGATGTCTACGTATCGTAGCAATGGAGTTCTTATGATACTTAAAACGCGATATCGCGTCTCATTTCTATGTTTCATGGTAAGATATAATATGATTTGCGAAGTGTCATGTTTTCCTCGTCTACACTTCAAATGAATGTAAATGCGACACTTCCTTGCTGGGAAATAGCGTTTGCAGATGTCTAGGTATCGTAGCAATAGAGTTAAAATGCTTCTTAAAACGAGATATTGCATCTCATATATAAGTTTCATGATAAGATATAATATTCATTGCGAAGTGTTATGCATTCCTCGTATACGATTCAAATGATTGTAAATGCGACACTTCCTTGCAAGGAAATAGCGTTTGCAGTTGTCTACGTATCGTAGCAATAGAATTCTTATGGTTCTTAAAACGCGATATCGCATCTCATTTCTATGGTTTATGGTAAGATATAATATGATTTGCGAAGTGTTATGTATTCCTCGTCTACACATCAAATGAATGTAAATGCGACATTTCCTTGCTAGGAAATAGCGTTTGCAGATGTCTACCTATCGTAGCAATAGAGTTTTATGATTCTTAACTCGCGATATCGCAACTCATTTCTATGTTTCATGGTAAGATATAATATGATTTGCGAAGTGTTATGTATTCCTAGTCTACACTTCAAATGAATGTAAATGCGACACTTCCTTGCTAGGAAATAGCGTCTGCAGATGCCTAGGTATCGTAGCGATAGTGTTCTAACGCTTCTTAAAACGCGATATCGCATCTCATTTCTATGTTTCATGGTAAGATATAATATGATTTGCGAAGTGTTATGTATTCCTCGTCTACACTTCAAATGAATGTAAATGCGACACTTCCTTGCAAAGAAATAGCGTTTGCAGATGTCTGCGTATCGTAGCAATAGATATCTGATGCTTCTTAAAACGCGATATCGCATCTCATTTCTATGGTTTATGGTAAGATATAATATTCATTGCGAAGTGTTATGCATTCCTCGTCTGCGATTCAAATGAATGTAAATGCGACACTTCCTTGCAAGGAAATAGCGTTTGCAGATGTCTAAGTATCGTAGCAATAGAGTTTTTGTGATTCTTAGAACGCGATATCGCATCTCATTTCTATGTTTCATGGTAAGATATAATATGATTTGCGAAGTGTTATGTATTCCTCGTCTACACTTCAAATGAATGTGAATGCGACACTTCCTCGCTAGAAAATAGCGTTTGAAGATGTCTACGTATCGTAGGAATAGATTTCTAATGCATTTTAAAACGCGATATCGCATCTCATTTCCATGTTTCATGATAAGATATAATATTCATTGCGAAGTGTTATGCATTCCTCGTCTGCGATTCAAATGAATGTAAATGCGACACTTCCTTGCAAGGAAATAGCGTTTGCAGATGTCTAAGTATCGTAGCAATAGAGTTTTTGTGATTCTTAGAACGCGATATCGCATCTCATTTCTATGTTTCATGGTAAGATATAATATGATTTGCGAAGTGTTATGTATTCCTCGTCTACACTTCAAATGAATGTGAATGCGACACTTCCTCGCTAGAAAATAGCGTTTGAAGATGTCTACGTATCGTAGCAATAGTGTTCTTATGATTCTTACAACGCGATATCGTATCTCATTTCTATGTTTCATGGTAAGATATAATATGATTTGCGAAGTGTTATGTATTCCTCGTCTACACTTCAAATGAATGTAAATGCGACACTTCCTTGCAAAGAAATAGCGTCTGCAGATGTCTAGGCATCGTAGCGATAGAGTTCTAATGCTTCTTAAAACGCGATATCGCACCTCATTTCTATGCTTCATGGTAAGATATAATATGATTTGCGAAGTGTTATGTATTCCTCGTTTACATTTCAAATGAATGTAAATGCGACACTTCCTTGCAAGGAAATAGCGTTTGCAGATTTCTGCGTATTGTAGCAATAGAGTTCTTATGATTCTTAAAACGCGATATCGCATCTCATTTCTATGTTTCATGGTAAGATATAATATGATTTGCGAAGTGTTATGTATTCCTCGTCTACACTTCAAATGAATGTAAATGCGACACTTCCTAGCAAGGAAATAGCGTTTGCAGAAGTCTACCTATCGTAGCAATAGGGTTCTAATGCTTCTTAAAACGCGATATCGCACCTCATTTCTATGTTTCATGGTAAGATATAATATGATTTGCGAAGTGTTATGTATTCCTCGTCTACACTTCAAATGAATGTAAATGCGACACTTCCTTGCAAAGAAATAGTGTTTGCAGATGTCTACGTATCGTAGCAATAGATATCTAATGCTTCTTAAAACGCGATATCGCATCTCATTTCTATGGTTTATGGTAAGATATAATATGATTTGCGAAGTGTTATGTATTCCTCGTCTACACATCAAATGAATGTAAATGCGACATTTCCTTGCTAGGAAATAGCGTTTGCAGATGTCTACCTATCGTAGCAATAGAGTTCTTATGATTCTTAAATCGCGATATCGCAACTCATTTCTATGTTTCATGGTAAGATATAATATGATTTGCGAAGTGTTATGTATTCCTAGTCTACACTTCAAATGAATGTAAATGCGACACTTCCTTGCTAGGAAATAGCGTCTGCAGATGCCTAGGTATCGTAGCGATAGTGTTCTAACGCTTCTTAAAACGCGATATCGCATCTCATTTCTATGTTTCATGGTAAGATATAATATGATTTGCGAAGTGTTATGTATTCCTCGTCTACACTTCAAATGAATGTAAATGCGACACTTCCTTGCAAAGAAATAGCGTTTGCAGATGTCTACGTATCGTAGCAATAGATATCTAATGCTTCTTAAAACGCGATATCGCATCTCATTTCTATGGTTTATGGTAAGATATAATATGATTTGCGAAGTGTTATGTATTCCTCGTCTACGATTCAAATGAACGTAAATGCGACACTTCCTTGCAAGGAAATAGCGTTTGCAGATGTCTACGTATCGTAGCAAGGGAGTTCTTATGATACTTAAATCGCGATATCGCATCCCATTTCCATGTTTCATGGTAAGATATAATATGATTTGCGAAGTGTCATGTATTCCTCGTCTACACTTCAAATGAATGTAAATCCGACACTTCCTTGCTGGGAAATAGCGTCTGCAGATGCCTAGGTATCGTAGCGATAGAGTTCTAATGCTTCTTAAAACGCGATATCGCAACTCATTTCTATGTTTCATGGTAAGATATAATATGATTTGCGAAGTGTTATGTATTCCTCGTCTACGATTCAAATGAACGTAAATGCGACACTTCCTTGCAAGGAAATAGCGTTTGCAGATGTCTACGTATCGTAGCAATAGATATCTAATGCTTCTTAAAACGCGATATCGCATCTCATTTCTATGTTTCATGGTAAGATATAATATGATTTGCGAAGTGTCATGTATTCCTCGTCTACGATTCAATTGAACGTAAATGCGACACTTCCTTGCAAGGAAATAGCGTTTGCAGATGTCTACGTATCGTAGCAATGGAGTTCTTATGATACTTAAAACGCGATATCGCGTCTCATTTCTATGTTTCATGGTAAGATATAATATGATTTGCGAAGTGTCATGTTTTCCTCGTCTACACTTCAAATGAATGTAAATGCGACACTTCCTTGCTGGGAAATAGCGTTTGCAGATGTCTAGGTATCGTAGCAATAGAGTTAAAATGCTTCTTAAAACGAGATATTGCATCTCATATATAAGTTTCATGATAAGATATAATATTCATTGCGAAGTGTTATGCATTCCTCGTATACGATTCAAATGATTGTAAATGCGACACTTCCTTGCAAGGAAATAGCGTTTGCAGTTGTCTACGTATCGTAGCAATAGAATTCTTATGGTTCTTAAAACGCGATATCGCATCTCATTTCTATGGTTTATGGTAAGATATAATATGATTTGCGAAGTGTTATGTATTCCTCGTCTACACATCAAATGAATGTAAATGCGACATTTCCTTGCTAGGAAATAGCGTTTGCAGATGTCTACCTATCGTAGCAATAGAGTTCTTATGATTCTTAAATCGCGATATCGCAACTCATTTCTATGTTTCATGGTAAGATATAATATGATTTGCGAAGTGTCATGTATTCCTCGTCTACACTTCAAATGAATGTAAATCCGACACTTCCTTGCTGGGAAATAGCGTCTGCAGATGCCTAGGTATCGTAGCGATAGAGTTCTAATGCTTCTTAAAACGCGATATCGCAACTCATTTCTATGTTTCATGGTAAGATATAATATGATTTGCGAAGTGTTATGTATTCCTCGTCTACGATTCAAATGAACGTAAATGCGACACTTCCTTGCAAGGAAATAGCGTTTGCAGATGTCTACGTATCGTAGCAATGGAGTTCTTATGATACTTAAAACGCGATATCGCATCTCATTTCCATGTTTCATGGTAAGATATAATATGATTTGCGAAGTGTCATGTATTCCTCGTCTACACTTCAAATGAATGTAAATGCGACACTTCCTTGCTGGGAAATAGCGTCTGCAGATGCCTAGGTATCGTAGCGATAGAGTTCTAATGCTTCTTAAAACGCGATATCGCATCTCATTTCTATGTTTCATGGTAAGATATAATATGATTTGCGAAGTGTCATGTATTCCTCGTCTACGATTCAATTGAACGTAAATGCGACACTTCCTTGCAAGGAAATAGCGTTTGCAGATGTCTACGTATCGTAGCAATGGAGTTCTTATGATACTTAAAACGCGATATCGCGTCTCATTTCTATGTTTCATGGTAAGATATAATATGATTTGCGAAGTGTCATGTATTCCTCGTCTACACTTCAAATGAATGTAAATGCGACACTTCCTTGCTGGGAAATAGCGTTTGCAGATGTCTAGGTATCGTAGCAATAGAGTTAAAATGCTTCTTAAAACGAGATATTGCATCTCATATATAAGTTTCATGATAAGATATAATATTCATTGCGAAGTGTTATGCATTCCTCGTATACGATTCAAATGATTGTAAATGCGACACTTCCTTGCAAGGAAATAGCGTTTGCAGTTGTCTACGTATCGTAGCAATAGAATTCTTATGATTCTTAAAACGCGATATCGCATCTCATTTCTATGTTTCATGGTAAGATATAATATGATTTGCGAAGTGCTATGTATTCCTCGGCTACACTTCAAATGAATGTGAATGCGACACTTCCTCGCTAGGAAATAGCGTTTGCAGATGTCTAGGTATCGTAGTAATAGAGTTCTTATGATTCTTAAAACGCGATATCGCAACTCATTTCTATGTTTCATGGTAAGATATAATATGATTTGCGAAGTGTTATGTATTCCTCGTCTACACTTCAAATGAGTGTGAATGCGACACTTCCTCGCTAGGAAATAGCGTTTGCAGATGTCTACGTATCGTAGCAATAGATTTCTAATGCTTCTTAGAACGCGATATCGCATCTCATTTCTTTGTTTCATGGTAAGATATAATATGATTTGCGAAGTGTTTTGTATTCCTCGTCTACACTTCAAATGAATGTAAATGCGACACTTCCTTGCTGGGAAATAGCGTCTGCAGATGCCTAGGTATCGTAGCGATAGAGTTCTAATGCATCTTAAAACGCGATATCGCATCTCATTTCTATGTTTCATGGTAAGATATAATATGATTTGCGAAGTGTCATGTATTCCTCGTATACACTTCATATGAATGTAAAAGCGACACTTCCTTGCAAGGAAATAGCGTTTGCAAATGTCTACCTATCGTAGCAATAGAGTTCTTATGAATCTTAAAACGCGATATCGCAACTCATTTCTATGTTTCATGGTAAGATATAATATGATTTGCGAAGTGTCATGTATTCCCCGTCTACACTTCAAATGAATGTAAATGCGACACTTCCTTGCTAGGAAATAGCGTCTGCAGATGCCTAGGTATCGTAGCGATAGAGTTCTAATGCTTCTTAAAACGCGATATCGCATCTCATTTCTATGTTTCATGGTAAGATATAATATGATTTGCGAAGTGTTATGTATTCCTCGTCTACACTTCAAATGAATGTGAATGCGACACTTCCTCGCTAGGAAAGAGCGTTTGCAGATGTCTAGGTATCGTAGTAATAGAGTTCTTATGATTCTTAAAACGCGATATCGCAACTCATTTCCATGTTTCATGGTAAGATATAATATGATTTGCGAAGTGACATGTATTACTCGTCTACACTTCAAATGAATGTAAATGCGACACTTCCTCGCTAGGAAATAGCGTTTGCAGGTGTCTAGGTATCGTAGTAATAGAGTTCCTATGATTCTTAAAACGCGATATCGCATCTCATTTCTATGGTTTATGGTAAGATACAATATGATTTGCGAGGTGTCATGTATTCCTCGTCTACACTTCAAATGAATGTAAATGCGACACTTCCTAGCAAGGAAATAGCGTTTGCAGATGTCTACGTATCGTAGCAATAGATTTCTAATGCTTCACAAAACGCGATATCGCATCTCAATTCTATGCTTCATGGTAAGATATAATATGATTTGCGAAGTGTCATGTATTCCTCGTCTACACTTCAAATGAATGTGAATGCGACACTTCCTCGCTAGGAAATAGCGTTTGCAGATGTCTAGGTATCGTAGTAATAGAGTTCTTATGATTCTTAAAACGCGATATCGCATCTCATTTCTATGGTTTATGGTAAGATATAATATGATTTGCGAAGTGTCATGTATTTCTCGTCTACACTTCAAATGAATGTAAATGCGACACTTCCTTGCAAGGAAATAGCGTCTGCAGATGACTACGTATCGTAGCAATGGAGTTCTAACTCTTCTTAAAACGCGATATCGCATCTCATTTCTATGTTTCATGGTAAGATATAATATGATTTGCGAAGTGTTATGTATTCCTCGTCTACACTTCATATGAATGTAAAAGCGACTCTTCCTTGCAAGGAAATAGGGTTTGCAAATGTCTACCTATCGTAGCAATAGAGTTCTTATGATTCTTAAAACGCGATATCGCATCTCATTTCTATGTTTCATGGTAAGATATAATATGATTTGCGAAGTGTCATGTATTCCTCGTCTACACTTCAAATGAATGTAAATGCGACACTTCCTAGCAAGGAAATAGCGTTTGCAGATGTCTACGTATCGTAGCAATAGATTTCTAATGCTTCTTAAAACGCGATATCGCATCTCATTTCTATGGTTCATGGTAAGATGTAATATGATTTGCGAAGAGTCATGTATTCCTCGTCTACACTTCAGATGAATGTAAATGCAACACTTCCTTGCTAGAAAATAGCGTCTGCAGATGTCTAGGTATCGTAGCAATAGTGTTCTTATGATTCTTAAAACGCGATATCCTATCTCATTTCTATGTTTCATGGTAAGATATAATATGATTTGCGAAGTGTTATGTATTCCTCGTCTACAATTCAAATGAATGTAAATGCGACACTTCCTTGCTAGGAAATAGCGTCTGCAGATGTCTAGGTATCGTAGCGATAGAGTTCTAATGCTTCTTAAACCGCGATATCGCACCTCATTTCTATGTTTCATGGTAAGGTATAATATGATTTGCGAAGTGTTATGTATTCCTCGTCTACACTTCAAATGAATGTTAATGCGACACTTCCTTGCAAGGAAAGAGCGTTTGCAGATGTCTACGTATCGTAGCAATAGAGTTCTTATGATTCTTAAAACCGCGATATCGCATCTCATTTCTATGTTTCATGGTAAGATATAAAATGATTTGCGAAGTGTTATGTACTCCTCGTCTACACTTCAAATGAATGTAAATGCGACACTTCCTTGAAAGGAAATAGCGTCTGCAGATGTCCAGGTATCGTAGCGATAGTGTTCTAATGCTTCTTAAAACGCGATATCGCATCTCATTTCTATGTTTCATGGTAAGATATAATATGATTTGCGAAGTGTTATGTATTCCTCGTCTACACTTCATATGATTGTAAATGCGACACTTCCTTGCAAAGAAATAGCGTTTGCAGATGTCTACGTATCGTAGCAATAGGTATCTAATGCTTCTTAAAATGCGATATCGCATCTCATTTCTATGGTTTATGGTAAGATGTAATATGATTTGCGAAGTGTCATGTATTCCTCGTCTACACTTCATATGAATGTAAAAGCGACACTTCCTTGCAAGGAAATAGCGTTTGCAAATGTCTACCTATCGTAGCAATAGAGTTCTTATGATTCTTAAAACGCGATATCGCATCTCATTTCCATGTTTCATGGTAAGATATAATATGATTTGCGGAGTGTCATGTATTCCTCGTCTACACTTCAAATGAATGTAAATGCGACACTTCCTTGCTGGGAAATAGCGTCTGCAGATGCCTAGGTATCGTAGCGATAGAGTTCTAATGCTTCTTAAAACGCGATATCGCATCTCATTTCTATGTTTCATGGTAAGATATAATATGATTTGCGAAGTGTTATGTATTCCTCGTCTACGATTCAAATGAACGTAAATGCGACACTTCCTTGCAAGGAAATAGCGTTTGCAGATGTCTACGTATCGTAGCAATGGAGTTCTTATGATACTTAAAACGCGATATCGCATCTCATTTCTATGTTTCATGGTAAGATATAATATGATTTGCGAAGTGTTATGTATTCCTCGTCTACAATTCGAATGAATGTAAATGTGACACTTCCTTGCTAGGAAATAGCGTCTGCAGATGTCTAGGTATCGTATCGATAGAGTTCTAATGCTTCTTAAAACGCGATATCGCATCTCATTTCTATGTTTCATGGTAAAATATAATATGATTTGCGAAGTGTTATGTATTCCTCGTCTACACTTCAAATGAATGTGAATGCTACACTTCCTCGCTAGGAAATAGCGCTTGCAGATGTCTACGTATCATAGCAATAGTGTTCTTATGATTCTTAAAACGCGATATCGTATCTCATTTCTATGTTTAATGGTAAGATATAATATGATCTGTGAAGTGTCATGTATTCCTCGTCTACGATTCAAATGAACGTAAATGCGACACTTCCTTGCAAGGAAATAGCGTTTGCAGATGTCTACGTATCGTAGCAATGGAGTTCTTATGATACTTAAAACGCGATATCGCGTCCCATTTCTATGTTTCATGGTAAGATATAATATGATTTGCGAAGTGTTATGTATTCCTCGTCTACGATTCAAATGAACGTAAATGCGACACTTCCTTGCAAGGAAATAGCGTTTGCAGATGTCTACGTATCGTAGCAATGGAGTTCTTATGATACTTAAAACGCGATATCGCATCTCATTTCCATGTTTCATGGTAAGATATAATATGATTTGCGAAGTGTCATGTATTCCTCGTCTACACTTCAAATGAATGTAAATGCGACACTTCCTTGCTGGGAAATAGCGTCTGCAGATGCCTAGGTATCGTAGCGATAGAGTTCTAATGCTTCTTAAAACGCGATATCGCATCTCATTTCTATGTTTCATGGTAAGATATAATATGATTTGCGAAGTGTTATGTGTTCCTCGTCTACACTTCATATGAATGTAAAAGCGACACTTCCTTGCAAGGTAATAGCGTTTGCAAATGTCTACCTATCGTAGCAATAGAGTTCTTATGATTCTCAAAACGCGATATCGCATCTCATTTCTATGTTTCATGGTAAGATATAATATGATTTGCGAAGTGTCATGTATTCCTCGTCTACACTTCAAATGAATGTAAATGCGATACTTCCTAGCAAGGAAATAGCGTTTGCAGATGTCTACGTATCGTAGCAATAGATTTCTAATGCTTCTTAAAACGCGATATCGCATCTCATTTCTATGTTTCATGGTAAGATATAATATGATTTGCGAAGTGTCATGTATTCCTCCTCTACACTTCAAACGAATGTAAATGCGATACTTCCTTGCAATTAAATAGCGTTTGCAGATGTCTACGTATCGAAGCACTAGAGTTCAAATGCTTCTTAAAACGAGATATCGCATCTCATATCTATGTTTCATGATAAGATATAATATTCATTGCGAAGTGTTATGCATTCCTCGTCTACGATTCAAATGAGTGTAAATGCGACATTTCCTTGCAAGGAAATAGCGTTTGCGGTTGTCTACGTATCGTAGCAATCGAGTTCATATGATTCTTAAAACGCGATATCGCATCCCATTTCTATGTTTCATGGTAAGATATAATATGATTTGCGAAGTGTTATGTATTCCTCGTCTACGATTCAAATGAACGTAAATGCGACACTTCCTTGCAAGGAAATAGCGTTTGCAGATGTCTACGTATCGTAGCAATGGAGTTCTTATGATACTTAAAACGCGATATCGCATCTCATTTCCATGTTTCATGGTAAGATATAATATGATTTGCGAAGTGTCATGTATTCCTCGTCTACACTTCAAATGAATGTAAATGCGACACTTCCTTGCTGGGAAATAGCGTCTGCAGATGCCTAGGTATCGTAGCGATAGAGTTCTAATGCTTCTTAAAACGCGATATCGCATCTCATTTCTATGTTTCATGGTAAGATATAATATGATTTGCGAAGTGTTATGTGTTCCTCGTCTACACTTTATATGAATGTAAAAGCGACACTTCCTTGCAAGGTAATAGCGTTTGCAAATGTCTACCTATCGTAGCAATAGAGTTCTTATGATTCTCAAAACGCGATATCGCATCTCATTTCTATGTTTCATGGTAAGATATAATATGATTTGCGAAGTGTCATGTATTCCTCGTCTACACTTCAAAGGAATGTAAATGCGACACTTCCTTGCAAAGAAATAGCGTTTGCAGATGTCTACGTATCGTAGCAATAGATTTCTAATGCTTCTTAAAACGCGATATCGCATCTCATTTCTATGTTTCATGGTAAGATATAATATGATTTGCGAAGTGTTATGCATTCCTCGTCTACGATTCAACTGAGTGTAAATGCGACATTTCCTTGCAAGGAAATAGCGTTTGCGGTTGTCTACGTATCGTAGCAATAGAGTTCTTATGATTCTTAAAACGCGATATCGCATCCCATTTCTATGTTTCATGGTAAGATATAATATGATTTGCGAAGTGTTATGTATTCCTCGTCTACACTTCAAATGAATGTGAATGCGACACTTCCTCGCTAGGAAATAGCGTTTGCAGATGTCTACGTATCGTAGCAATAGAGTTCTTATGATTCTTAAAACGCGATATCGCATCTCATTTCTATGTTTTATGGTA
>NW_027490841.1:0-42388 GCF_050948175.1 Xylocopa sonorina | reverse complement strand
GTGTTCTAATGCTTCTTAAAATGCGATATCGCATCTCATTTCTATGTTTCATGGTAAGATATAATATGGTTTGCGAAGTATCATGTATTCCTCGTCTACACTTCAAATGAATGTTAATGCGACAATTCCTTGCTAGGAAATAGCTTCTGCAGATGTCTAGGTATCGTAGCAATAGAGTTCTAATGCTACTTAAAACGCGATATCGCATCTCATTTCTATGTTTCATGGTAAGATATAATATTCATTGCGAAGTGTTATGCATTCCTCGTCTACACTTCAAATGAATGTAAATGCGACACTTCTTTGCTAGGAAATAGCGTTTGCAAATATCTACCTATCGTAGCAATAGTGTTCTAATGCTTCTTAAAACGCGATATCGCATCTCATTTCTATGTTTCATGGTAAGATATAATATGGTTTGCGAAGTGTTATGCATTCCTCGTCTACGATTCAAATGAATGTAAATGCGACACTTCCTTGCAAGGAAATAGCGTTTGCAGATGTCTACGTATCGTAGCAATAGAGTTCTTATGATTCTTAAAACGCGATATCGCATCTCATTTCTATGTTTCATGGTAAGATATAATATGATTTGCGAAGTGTTATGTATTCCTCGTCTACACTTCAAATGAATGTAAATGCGACACTTCCTTGCAAGGAAATAGCGTCTGCAGATGTCTAGGTATCGTAGCAATAGCTTTCTAATGCTTCTTAAAACGCGATAACGCATCTCATTTCTATGTTTCATGGTAAGATATAATATGATTTGCGAAGTGTTATGCATTCCTCGTCTACGATTCAAATGAATGTAAATGCGACACTTCCTTGCAAGGAAATAGCGATTGCAGATGTCTACGTATCGTAGCAATAGAGTTCTTATGATTCTTAAAACGCGATATCGCATCTCATTTCTATGTTTCATGGTAAGATATAATATGATTTGCGAAGTGTTATGTATTCCTCGTCTACACTTCAAATGAAAGTAAATGCGACACTCCCTTGCAAGGAAATAGCGATTGCAGATGTCTACGTATCGTAGCAATAGAGTTCATATGATTCTTAAAACGCGATATCGCATCTCATTTCTATGTTTCATGGTAAGATATAATATGATTTGCGAAGTGTTATGTATTCCTCGTCTACACTTCAAATGAATGTGAATGCGATACTTCCTCGCTAGGAAATAGCGTTTGCAGATGTCTACGTATCGTAGCAATAGCTTTCTAATGCTTCTTAAAACGCGATATCGAATCTCATTCCTATGTTTCATGGTAAGATATAATATGATTTGCGAAGTGTCATATATTTCTCGTCTACACTTCAAATGAATGTAAATGCGACACTTCCTTGCAAGGAAATAGCGTTTACAGATGTCTACCTATCGTAGCAATAGTGTTCTAATGCTTCTTAAAACGCGATATCGCATCTCATTTCTATGTTTCATGGTAAGAAATAATATGATTTGCGAAGTATCATGTATTCCTCGTCTGCACTTCAAATGAATGTAAATGCGACACTTCTTTGCTAGGAAATAGCGTTTGCAAATGTCTACCTATCGTAGCAATAGTGTTCTAATGCTTCTTAAAACGCGATATCGCATCTCATTTGTATGTTTCATGGTAAGATATAACATGATTTGCGAAGTGTTATGTATTCCTCGTCTACACTTCGAATGAATGTAAATGCGACACTTCTTTGCTAGGAAATAGCGTTTGCAAATGTCTACCTATCGTAGCAATAGTGCTCTAATGCTTCTTAAAACGCGATATCGCATCTCATTTCTATGTTTCATGGTAAGATATAATATGGTTTGCGAAGTATCATGTATTCCTCGTCTGCACTTCAAATGAATGTTAATGCGACAATTCCTTGCTAGGAAATAGCGTCTGCAGATGTCTAGGTATCGTAGCAATAGAGTTCTAATGCTACTTAAAACGCGATATCGCATCTCATTTCTATGTTTCATGGTAAGATATAATATTCATTGCAAAGTGTTATGCATTCCTCGTCTACGATTCAAATGAATGTAAATGCGACACTTCCTTGCAAGGAAATAGCGTTTGCAGATGTCTACGTATCGTAGCAATAGAGTTCTTATGATTCTTAAAACGCGATATCGCATCTCATTTCTATGTTTCATGGTAAGATATAATATGATTTGCGAAGTGTTATGTATTCCTCGTCTACACTTCAAATGAAAGTAAATGCGACACTTCCTTGCAAGGAAATAGCGATTGCAGTTGTCTACGTATCGTAGCAATAGAGTTCATATGATTCTTAAAACGCGATATCGCATCTCATTTCTATGTTTCATGGTAAGCTATAACATGATTTGCGAAGTGTTATGTATTCCTCGTCAACACTTCAAATGAATGTGAATGCGATACTTCCTCGCTAGGAAATAGCGTTTGCAGATGTCTACGTATCGTAGCAATAGCTTTCTAATGCTTCTTAAAACGCGATATCAAATCTCATTTCTATGATTCATGGTAAGATATAATATTATTTGCGAAGTGTCATGTATTCCTCGTCTACACTTCAAATGAATGTAAATGCTACACTTCCTTGGAAGGAAATAGCGTTTGCAGATGTCTACGTATCGAAGCAATAGAGTTCAAATGCTTCTTAAAACGCGATATCGCATCTCATCTCTATGTTTCATGGTAAGATATAATATGATTTGCGAAGTATCACGTATTCCTCGTCTACACATCAAATGAATGTAAATGCGACACTTCCTTGCTAGGCAATATCGTCTGCAGATGTCTACGTATCGTAGCAATAGAGTTCATATGATTCTTAAAGCGAGATATTGCATCTCATATCTATGTTTCCTGATAAGATATAATATTCATTGCGAAGTGTTATGCATTCCTCGTCTACGATTCAACTGAATGTAAATGCGACACTTCCTTGCAAGGAAATAGCGATTGCAGATGTCTACCTATCGTAGCAATAGAGTTCATATGATTCTTAAAACGCGATATCGCATCTCATTTCTATGTTTCATGGTAAGATATAATATGATTTGCGAAGTGTTATGTATTCCTCGTCTACACTTCAAATGAATGTGAATGCGATACTTCCTCGCTAGGAAATAGCGTTTGCAGATGTCTGCGTACCGTAGCAATAGCTTTCTAATGCTTCTTAAAACGCGATATCGAATCTCATTCCTATGTTTCATGGTAAGATATAATATGATTTGCGAAGTGTCATGTATTTCTCGTCTACACTTCAAATGAATGTAAATGCGACACTTCCTTGCTAGGAAATAGCGTCTGCCGATGTCTAGGTATCGTAGCAATAGAGTTCTAATGCTACTTAAAACGCGATATCGCATCTCATTTCTATGTTTCATGGTAAGATATAACATGATTTGCGAAGTGTTATGTATTCCTCGTCTACACTTCAAATGAATGTAAATGCGACACTTCTTTCCTAGGAAATAGCGTTTGCAAAAGTCTACCTATCGTAGCAATAGTGTTCTAATGCTTCTTAAAACGCGATATCGCATCTCATTTCTATGTTTCATGGTAAGATATAATATGGTTTGCGAAGTATCATGTATTCCTCGTCTACACTTCAAATGAATGTTAATGCGACACTTCCTTGCTAGGAAATAGCGTCTGCAGATGTCTAGGTATCGTAGCAATAGAGTTCTAATGCTACTTAAAACACTTCCTTGCTAGGAAATAGCGTCTGCAGATGTCTAGGTATCGTAGCAATAGAGTTCTAATGCTACTTAAAACGCGATATCGCATCTCATTTCTATGTTTCATGGTAAGATATAACATGATTTGCGAAGTGTTATGTATTCCTCGTCTACACTTCAAATGAATGTGAATGCGATACTTCCTCGCTAGGAAGTAGCGTTTGCAGATGTCTACGTATCGTAGCAATAGCTTTCTAATGCTTCTTAAAACGCGATATCGAATCTCATTCCTATGTTTCATGGTAAGATATAATATGATTTGCGAAGTGTCATGTATTTCTCGTCTACACTTCAAATCAATGTAAATGCGACACTTCCTTGCAAGGAAATAGCGTTTACAGATGTCTACCTATCGTAGCAACAGTGTTCTAATGCTTCTTAAAACGCGATATCGCATCTCATTTCTATGTTTCATGGTAAGATATAATATGATTTGCGAAGTATCATGTATTCCTCGTCTACACTTCAAATGAATGTAAATGCGACACTTCTTTGCTAGGAAATGGCGTTTCCAAATGTCTACCTATCGTAGCAATAGTGTTCTAATGCATCGTAAAACGCGATATCGCATCTCATTTCTATGTTTCATGGTAAGATATAACATGATTTGCGAAGTGTTATGTATTCCTCGTCTACACTTCAAATGAATGTGAATGCGATACTTTCTCGCTAGGAAATAGCGTTTGCAGATGTCTACGTATCGTAGCAATAGCTTCCTAATGCTTCTTAAAACGCGATATCGAATCTCATTTCTATGTTTCATGGTAAGATATAATATGATTTGCGAAGTGTCATGTATTTCTCGTCTACACTTTAAATGAATGTAAATGCGACACTTCCTTGCAAGGAAATAGCGTTTACAGATGTCTACCTATCGTAGCATTAGTGTTCTAATGCTTCTTAAAACGCGATATCGCATCTCATTTCTATGTTTCATGGTAAGATATAATATGATTTGCGAAGTGTCATGTATTTCTCGTCTACACTTTAAATGAATGTAAATGCGACACTTCCTTGCAAGGAAATAGCGTTTACAGATGTCTACCTATCGTAGCATTAGTGTTCTAATGCTTCTTAAAACGCGATATCGCATCTCATTTCTATGTTTCATGGTAAGATATAATATGATTTGCGAAGTGTCATGTATTCCTCGTCTACACTTCAAATGAATGTAAATGCGACATTTCCTTGCAAGGAAATAGCGTCTGCAGATGTCTAGGTGTCGTAGCAATAGCTTTCGAATGCTTCTTAAAACGCGATAACGCATATCATTTCTATGTTTCATGGTAAGATATAATATGATTTGCGAAGTGTCATGTATTTCTCGTCTACACTTCAAATGAATGTAAATGCGACACTTCTTTGCTAGGAAATAGCGTTTGCAAATGCCTACCTATCGTAGCAATAGTGTTCTAATGCTTCTTAAAATGCGATATCGCATCTCATTTCTATGTTTCATGGTAAGATATAATATTCATTGCGAAGTGTTATGCATTCCTCGTCTACACTTCAAATGAATGTAAATGCGACACTTCTTTGCTAGGAAATAGCGTTTGCAAATATCTACCTATCGTAGCAATAGTGTTCTAATGCTTCTTAAAACGCGATATCGCATCTCATTTCTATGTTTCATGGTAAGATATAATATGGTTTGCGAAGTGTTATGCATTCCTCGTCTACGAATCAAATGAATGTAAATGCGACACTTCCTTGCAAGGAAATAGCGTTTGCAGATGTCTACGTATCGTAGCAATAGAGTTCTTATGATTCTTAAAACGCGATATCGCATCTCATTTCTATGTTTCATGGTAAGATATAATATGATTTGCGAAGTGTTATGTATTCCTCGTCTACACTTCAAATGAATGTAAATGCGACACTTCCTTGCAAGGAAATAGCGTCTGCAGATGTCTAGGTATCGTAGCAATAGCTTTCTAATGCTTCTTAAAACGCGATAACGCATCTCATTTCTATGTTTCATGGTAAGATATAATATGATTTGCGAAGTGTTATGCATTCCTCGTCTACGATTCAAATGAATGTAAATGCGACACTTCCTTGCAAGGAAATAGCGATTGCAGATGTCTACGTATCGTAGCAATAGAGTTCATATGATTCTTAAAACGCGATATCGCATCTCATTTCTATGTTTCATGGTAAGATATAATATGATTTGCGAAGTGTTATGTATTCCTCGTCTACACTTCAAATGAATGTGAATGCGATACTTCCTCGCTAGGAAATAGCGTTTGCAGATGTCTACGTATCGTAGCAATAGCTTTCTAATGCTTCTTAAAACGCGATATTTAATCTCATTCCTATGTTTCATGGTAAGATATAATATGATTTGCGAAGTGTCATATATTTCTCGTCTACACTTCAAATGAATGTAAATGCGACACTTCCTTGCAAGGAAATAGCGTTTACAGATGTCTACCTATCGTAGCAGTAGTGTTCTAATGCTTCTTAAAACGCGATATCGCATCTCATTTCTATGTTTCATGGTAAGAAATAATATGATTTGCGAAGTATCATGTATTCCTCGTCTACACTTCAAATGAATGTAAATGCGACACTTCTTTGCTAGGAAATAGCGTTTGCAAATGTCTACCTATCGTAGCAATAGTGTTCTAATGCTTCTTAAAACGCGATATCGCATCTCATTTGTATGTTTCATGGTAAGATATAACATGATTTGCGAAGTGTTATGTATTCCTCGTCTACACTTCGAATGAATGTAAATGCGACACTTCTTTGCTAGGAAATAGCGTTTGCAAATGTCTACCTATCGTAGCAATAGTGCTCTAATGCTTCTTAAAACGCGATATCGCATCTCATTTCTATGTTTCATGGTAAGATATAATATGGTTTGCGAAGTATCATGTATTCCTCGTCTACACTTCAAATGAATGTTAATGCGACAATTCCTTGCTAGGAAATAGCGTCTGCAGATGTCTAGGTATCGTAGCAATAGAGTTCTAATGCTACTTAAAACGCGATATCGCATCTCATTTCTATGTTTCATGGTAAGATATAATATTCATTGCAAAGTGTTACGCATTCCTCGTCTACGATTCAAATGAATGTAAATGCGACACTTCCTTGCAAGGAAATAGCGTTTGCAGATGTCTACGTATCGTAGCAATAGAGTTCTTATGATTCTTAAAACGCGATATCGCATCTCATTTCTATGTTTCATGGTAAGATATAATATGATTTGCGAAGTGTTATGTATTCCTCGTCTACACTTCAAATGAAAGTAAATGCGACACTTCCTTGCAAGGAAATAGCGATTGCAGTTGTCTACGTATCGTAGCAATAGAGTTCATATGATTCTTAAAACGCGATATCGCATCTCATTTCTATGTTTCATGGTAAGCTATAACATGATTTGCGAAGTGTTATGTATTCCTCGTCAACACTTCAAATGAATGTGAATGCGATACTTCCTCGCTAGGAAATAGCGTTTGCAGATGTCTACGTATCGTAGCAATAGCTTTCTAATGCTTCTTAAAACGCGATATCAAATCTCATTTCTATGATTCATGGTAAGATATAATATTATTTGCGAAGTGTCATGTATTCCTCGTCTACACTTCAAATGAATGTAAATGCTACACTTCCTTGGAAGGAAATAGCGTTTGCAGATGTCTACGTATCGAAGCAATAGAGTTCAAATGCTTCTTAAAACGCGATATCGCATCTCATCTCTATGTTTCATGGTAAGATATAATATGATTTGCGAAGTATCACGTATTCCTCGTCTACACATCAAATGAATGTAAATGCGACACTTCCTTGCTAGGCAATATCGTCTGCAGATGTCTACGTATCGTAGCAATAGAGTTCATATGATTCTTAAAGCGAGATATTGCATCTCATATCTATGTTTCCTGATAAGATATAATATACATTGCGAAGTGTTATGCATTCCTCGTCTACGATTCAACTGAATGTAAATGCGACACTTCCTTGCAAGGAAATAGCGATTGCAGATGTCTACCTATCGTAGCAATAGAGTTCATATGATTCTTAAAACGCGATATCGCATCTCATTTCTATGTTTCATGGTAAGATATAATATGATTTGCGAAGTGTTATGTATTCCTCGTCTACACTTCAAATGAATGTGAATGCGATACTTCCTCGCTAGGAAATAGCGTTTGCAGATGTCTGCGTATCGTAGCAATAGCTTTCTAATGCTTCTTAAAACGCGATATCGAATCTCATTCCTATGTTTCATGGTAAGATATAATATGATTTGCGAAGTGTCATGTATTTCTCGTCTACACTTCAAATGAATGTAAATGCGACACTTCCTTGCTAGGAAATAGCGTCTGCCGATGTCTAGGTATCGTAGCAATAGAGTTCTAATGCTACTTCAAACGCGATATCGCATCTCATTTCTATGTTTCATGGTAAGATATAACATGATTTGCGAAGTGTTATGTATTCCTCGTCTACACTTCAAATGAATGTAAATGCGACACTTCTTTCCTAGGAAATAGCGTTTACAGATGTCTACCTATCGTAGCAACAGTGTTCTAATGCTTCTTAAAACGCGATATCGCATCTCATTTCTATGTTTCATGGTAAGATATAATATGATTTGCGAAGTATCATGTATTCCTCGTCTACACTTCAAATGAATGTAAATGCGACACTTCTTTGCTAGGAAATGGCGTTTGCAAATGTCTACCTATCGTAGCAATAGTGTTCTAATGCTTCTTAAAACGCGATATCGCATCTCATTTCTATGTTTCATGGTAAGATATAACATGATTTGCGAAGTCTTATGTATTCCTCGTCTACACTTCAAATGAATGTGAATGCGATACTTCCTCGCTAGGAAGTAGCGTTTGCAGATGTCTACGTATCGTAGCAATAGCTTTCTAATGCTTCTTAAAACGCGATATCGAATCTCATTCCTATGTTTCATGGTAAGATATAATATGATTTGCGAAGTGTTATGTATTTCTCGTCTACACTTCAAATCAATGTAAATGCGACACTTCCTTGCAAGGAAATAGCGTTTACAGATGTCTACCTATCGTAGCAACAGTGTTCTAATGCTTCTTAAAACGCGATATCGCATCTCATTTCTATGTTTCATGGTAAGATATAATATGATTTGCGAAGTATCATGTATTCCTCGTCTACACTTCAAATGAATGTAAATGCGACACTTCTTTGCTAGGAAATGGCGTTTCCAAATGTCTACCTATCGTAGCAATAGTGTTCTAATGCATCGTAAAACGCGATATCGCATCTCATTTCTATGTTTCATGGTAAGATATAACATGATTTGCGAAGTGTTATGTATTCCTCGTCTACACTTCAAATGAATGTGAATGCGATACTTTCTCGCTAGGAAATAGCGTTTGCAGATGTCTACGTATCGTAGCAATAGCTTCCTAATGCTTCTTAAAACGCGATATCGAATCTCATTTCTATGTTTCATGGTAAGATATAATATGATTTGCGAAGTGTCATGTATTTCTCGTCTACACTTTAAATGAATGTAAATGCGACACTTCCTTGCAAGGAAATAGCGTTTACAGATGTCTACCTATCGTAGCATTAGTGTTCTAATGCTTCTTAAAACGCGATATCGCATCTCATTTCTATGTTTCATGGTAAGATATAATATGATTTGCGAAGTGTCATGTATTTCTCGTCTACACTTTAAATGAATGTAAATGCGACACTTCCTTGCAAGGAAATAGCGTTTACAGATGTCTACCTATCGTAGCATTAGTGTTCTAATGCTTCTTAAAACGCGATATCGCATCTCATTTCTATGTTTCATGGTAAGATATAATATGATTTGCGAAGTGTCATGTATTCCTCGTCTACACTTCAAATGAATGTAAATGCGACATTTCCTTGCAAGGAAATAGCGTCTGCAGATGTCTAGGTGTCGTAGCAATAGCTTTCGAATGCTTCTTAAAACGCGATAACGCATATCATTTCTATGTTTCATGGTAAGATATAATATGATTTGCGAAGTGTCATGTATTTCTCGTCTACACTTCAAATGAATGTAAATGCGACACTTCTTTGCTAGGAAATAGCGTTTGCAAATGCCTACCTATCGTAGCAATAGTGTTCTAATGCTTCTTAAAATGCGATATCGCATCTCATTTCTATGTTTCATGGTAAGATATAATATTCATTGCGAAGTGTTATGCATTCCTCGTCTACACTTCAAATGAATGTAAATGCGACACTTCTTTGCTAGGAAATAGCGTTTGCAAATATCTACCTATCGTAGCAATAGTGTTCTAATGCTTCTTAAAACGCGATATCGCATCTCATTTCTATGTTTCATGGTAAGATATAATATGGTTTGCGAAGTGTTATGTATTCCTCGTCTACACTTCGAATGAATGTAAATGCGACACTTCTTTGCTAGGAAATAGCGTTTGCAAATGTCTACCTATCGTAGCAATAGTGTTCTAATGCTTCTTAAAACGCGATATCGAATCTCATTCCTATGTTTCATGGTAAGATATAATATGATTTGCGAAGTGTCATATATTTCTCGTCTACACTTCAAATGAATGTAAATGCGACACTTCCTTGCAAGGAAATAGCGTTTACAGATGTCTACCTATCGTAGCAATAGTGTTCTAATGCTTCTTAAAACGCGATATCGCATCTCATTTCTATGTTTCATGGTAAGAAATAATATGATTTGCGAAGTATCATGTATTCCTCGTCTACACTTCAAATGAATGTAAATGCGACACTTCTTTGCTAGGAAATAGCGTTTGCAAATGTCTACCTATCGTAGCAATAGTGTTCTAATGCTTCTTAAAACGCGATATCGCATCTCATTTCTATGTTTCATGGTAAGATATAACATGATTTGCGAAGTGTTATGTATTCCTCGTCTACACTTCGAATGAATGTAAATGCGACACTTCTTTGCTAGGAAATAGCGTTTGCAAATGTCTACCTATCGTAGCAATAGTGCTCTAATGCTTCTTAAAACGCGATATCGCATCTCATTTCTATGTTTCATGGTAAGATATAATATGGATTGCGAAGTATCATGTATTCCTCGTCTACACTTCAAATGAATGTTAATGCGACAATTCCTTGCTAGGAAATAGCGTCTGCAGATGTCTAGGTATCGTAGCAATAGCTTTCTAATGCTTCTTAAAACGCGATATCAAATCTCATTTCTATGATTCATGGTAAGATATAATATTATTTGCGAAGTGTCATGTATTCCTCGTCTACACTTCAAATGAATGTAAATGCTCACTTCCTTGGAAGGAAATAGCGTTTGCAGGTGTCTACGTATCGAAGCAATAGAGTTCAAATGCTTCTTAAAACGCGATATCGCATCTCATCTCTATGTTTCATGGTAAGATATAATATGATTTGCGAAGTATCACGTATTCCTCGTCTACACATCAAATGAATGTAAATGCGACACTTCCTTGCTAGGCAATATCGTCTGCAGATGTCTACGTATCGTAGCAATAGAGTTCATATGATTCTTAAAGCGAGATATTGCATCTCATATCTATGTTTCCTGATAAGATATAATATTCATTGCGAAGTGTTATGCATTTCTCGTCTACGATTCAACTGAATGTAAATGCGACACTTCCTTGCAAGGAAATAGCGATTGCAGATGTCTACCTATCGTAGCAATAGAGTTCATATGATTCTTAAAACGCGATATCGCATCTCATTTCTATGTTTCATGGTAAGATATAATATGATTTGCGAAGTGTTATGTATTCCTCGTCTACACTTCAAATGAATGTGAATGCGATACTTCCTCGCTAGGAAATAGCGTTTGCAGATGTCTGCGTATCGTAGCAATAGCTTTCTAATGCTTCTTAAAACGCGATATCGAATCTCATTCCTATGTTTCATGGTAAGATATAATATGATTTGCGAAGTGTCATGTATTTCTCGTCTACACTTCAAATGAATGTAAATGCGACACTTCCTTGCAAGGAAATAGCGTTTACAGATGTCTACCTATCGTAGCAATAGTGTTCTAATGCTTCTTAAAACGCGATATCGCATCTCATTTCTATGTTTCATGGTAAGATATAATATGATTTGCGAAGTATCATGTATTCCTCGTCTACACTTCAAATGAATGTAAATGCGACACTTCTTTGCTAGGAAATAGCGTTTGCAAATGTCTACCTATCGTAGCAATAGTGTTCTAATGCTTCTTAAAACGCGATATCGCATCTCATTTCTATGTTTCATGGTAAGATATAACATGATTTGCGAAGTGTTATGTATTCCTCGTCTACACTTCAAATGAATGTAAATGCGACACTTCTTTGCTAGGAAATAGCGTTTGCAAATGTCTACCTATCGTAGCAATAGTGTTCTAATGCTTCTTAAAACGCGATATCGCATCTCATTTCTATGTTTCATGGTAAGATATAATATGGTTTGCGAAGTATCATGTATTCCTCGTCTACACTTCAAATGAATGTTAATGCGACAATTCCTTGCTAGGAAATAGCTTCTGCAGATGTCTAGGTATCGTAGCAATAGAGTTCTAATGCTACTTAAAACGCGATATCGCATCTCATTTCTATGTTTCATGGTAAGATATAACATGATTTGCGAAGTGTTATGTATTCCTCGTCTACACTTCAAATGAATGTAAATGCGACACTTCTTTGCTAGGAAATAGCGTTTGCAAATGTCTACCTATCGTAGCAATAGTGTTCTAATGCTTCTTAAAACGCGATATCGCATCTCATTTCTATGTTTCATGGTAAGATAAAATATGGTTTGCGAAGTATCATGTATTCCTCGTCTACACTTCAAATGAATGTTAATGCGACACTTCCTTGCTAGGAAATAGCGTCTGCAGATGTCTGGGTATCGTAGCAATAGAGTTCTAATGCTACTTAAAACGCGATATCGCATCTCATTTCTATGTTTCATGGTAAGATATAACATGATTTGCGAAGTGTTATGTATTCCTCGTCTACACTTCAAATGAATGTGAATGCGATACTTCCTCGCTAGGAAATAGCGTTTGCAGATGTCTACGTATCGTAGCAATAGCTTTCTAATGCTTCTTAAAACGCGATATCGAATCTCATTCCTATGTTTCATGGTAAGATATAATATGATTTGCGAAGTGTCATGTATTTCTCGTCTACACTTCAAATGAATGTAAATGCTACACTTCCTTGGAAGGAAATAGCGTTTGCAGATGTCTACGTATCGAAGCAATAGAGTTCAAATGCTTCTTAAAACGCGATATCGCATCTCATATCTATGTTTCATGGTAAGATATAATATGATTTGCGAAGTGTTAAGTATTCCTCGTCTACACTTGAAATGGAAGTAAATGCGACACTTCCTTGCAAGGAAATAGCGATTGCAGATGCCTACGTATCGTAGCAATAGATTTCATATGATTCTTAAAACGCGATATCGCATCTCATTTCTATGTTTCATGGTAAGATATAACATGATTTGCGAAGTGTTATGTGTTCCTCGTCTACACTTCAAATGATTGTGAATGCGATACTTCCTCGCTAGGAAATAGCGTTTGCAGATGTCTATGTATCGTAGCAATAGCTTTCTAATGCTTCTTAAAACGCGATATCGCATCTCATTTCTATGTTTCATGGTAAGATATAATATGATTTGCGAAGTTTTATGTATTCTTCGTCTACACTTCAAATGAATGAAAATGCGACACTTCTTTGCTAGGAAATAGCGTTTGCAAATGTCTACCTATCGTAGCAATAGTGTTCTAATGCTTCTTAAAACGCGATATCGCATCTCATTTCTATGTTTCATGGTGAGATATAATATGATTTGCGAAGTGTCATGTATTCCTCGTCTACACTTCAAATGAATGTGAATGCGATACTTCCTCGCTAGGAAATAGCGTTTGCAGATATCTACGGATCGTAGCAATAGCTTTCTAATGCTTCTTAAAACGCGATATCAAATCTCATTTCTATGATTCATGGTAAGATATAATATGATTTGCGAAGTGTCATGTATCCCTAGTCTACACTTCAAATGAATGTAAATGCTACACTTCCTTGGAAGGAAATAGCGTTTGCAGATGTCTACGTATCGAAGCAATAGAGTTCAAATGCTTCTTAAAACGCGATATCGCATCTCATCTCTATGTTTCATGGTAAGATATAATATGATTTGCGAAGTGTTATGTATTCCTCGTCTACACATCAAATGAATGTAAATGCGACACTTCCTTCCTAGGCAATAGCGTCTGCAGATGTCTCCGTATCGTAGCAATAGAGTTCATATGATTCTTAAAGCGAGATATTGCATCTCATATCTATGTTTCCTGATAAGATATAATATTCATTGCGAAGTGTTATGCATTCCTCGTCTACGATTCAAATGAATGTAAATGCGACACTTCCTTGCAAGGAAATAGCGCTTGCAGATGTCTACGTATCGTAGCAATAGTGTTCTAATGCTTCTTAGAACGCGATATCGCATCTCATTTCTATGTTTCATGGTAAGATATAATATGATTTGCGAAGTGTTATGTATTCCTCGTCTACACTTCAAATGAATGTAAATGCGACACTTCTTTGCTAGGAAATAGCGTTTGCAAATGTCTACCTATCGTAGCAATAATGTTCTAATGCTTCTTAAAACGCGATATCGCATCTCATTTCTATGTTTCTTGGTAAGATATAACATGATTTGCGAAGTGTTATGTATTCCTCGTCTACACTTCAAATGAATGTGAATGCGATACTTCCTCGCTAGGAAATAGCGTTTGCAGATATCTACGTATCGTAGCAATAGCTTTCTAATGCTTCTTAAAACGCGATATCGAATCTCATTTCTATGTTTCATGGTATAGATATAATATGATATGCGAAGTATCATGTATTCCTCGTCTACACTTCAAATGAATGTAAATGCGACACTTCCTTCCTAGGCAATAGCGTCGGCAGATGTCTCCGTATCGTAGCAATAGAGTTCATATGATTCTTAAAGCGAGATATTGCATCTCATATCTATGTTTCCTGATAAGATATAATATTCATTGCGAAGTGTTATGCATTCCTCGTCTACGATTCAAATGAATGTAAATGCGACACTTCCTTGCAAGGAAATAGCGTTTGCAGATGTCTACGTATCGTAGCAATAGTGTTCTAATGCTTCTTAGAACGCGATATCGCATCTCATTTCTATGTTTCATGGTAAGATATAATATGATTTGCGAAGTGTTATGTATTCCTCGTCTACACTTCAAATGAATGTAAATGCGACACTTCTTTGCTAGGAAATAGCGTTTGCAAATGTCTACCAATCGTAGCAATAATGTTCTAATGCTTCTTAAAACGCGATATCGCATCTCATTTCTATGTTTCTTGGTAAGATATAATATGATTTGCGAAGTATCATGTATTCCTCGTCTACACTTCAAATGAATGTAAATGCGACACTTCCTTGCTAGGAAATAGCGTCTGCCGATGTCTAGGTATCGTAGCAATAGAGTTCTAATGCTTCATAGAACGCGATATCGCATCTCATTTCTATGTTTCATGGTAAGATATAATATGATTTGCGAAGTGTTATGTATTCCTCGTCTACACTTCAAATGAATGTAAATGCGACACTTCTTTGCTAGGAAATAGCGTTTGCAAATGTCTACCAATCGTAGCAATAATGTTCTAATGCTTCTTAAAACGCGATATCGCATCTCATTTCTATGTTTCATGGTAAGATATAATATGATTTGCGAAGTTTTATGTATTCCTCGTCTACACTTCAAATGAATGAAAATGCGACACTTCTTTGCTAGGAAATAGCGTTTGCAAATGTCTACCTATCGTAGCAATAGTGTTCTAATGCTTCTTAAAACGCGATTTCGCATCTCATTTCTATGTTTCATGGTAAGATATAATATGATTTGCGAAGTGTTATGTTTTCCTCGTCTACACTTCAAATGAATGTAAATGCGACACTTCTTTGCTAGGAAATAGCGTTTGCAAATGTCTACCAATCGTAGCAATAATGTTCTAATGCTTCTTAAAACGCGATATCGCATCTCATTTCTATGTTTCTTGGTAAGATATAATATGATTTGCGAAGTATCATGTATTCCTCGTCTACACTTCAAATGAATGTAAATGCGACACTTCCTTGCTAGGAAATAGCGTCTGCCGATGTCTAGGTATCGTAGCAATAGAGTTCTAATGCTACTTAAAACGCGATATCGCATCTCATTTCTGTGCTTCATGGTAAGATATAATATGATTTGCGAAGTGTTATGTATTCCTCGTCTACACATCAAATGAATGTAAATGCGACACTTCCTTCCTAGGCAATAGCGTCGGCAGATGTCTCCGTATCGTAGCAATAGAGTTCATATGATTCTTAAAGCGAGATATTGCATCTCATATCTATGTTTCCTGATAAGATATAATATTCATTGCGAAGTGTTATGCATTCCTCGTCTACGATTCAAATGAATGTAAATGCGACACTTCCTTGCAAGGAAATAGCGTTTGCAGATGTCTACGTATCGTAGCAATAGTGTTCTAATGCTTCTTAGAACGCGATATCGCATCTCATTTCTATGTTTCATGGTAAGATATAATATGATTTGCGAAGTGTTATGTATTCCTCGTCTACACTTCAAATGAATGTAAATGCGACACTTCTTTGCTAGGAAATAGCGTTTGCAAATGTCTACCAATCGTAGCAATAATGTTCTAATGCTTCTTAAAACGCGATATCGCATCTCATTTCTATGTTTCTTGGTAAGATATAATATGATTTGCGAAGTATCATGTATTCCTCGTCTACACTTCAAATGAATGTAAATGCGACACTTCCTTGCTAGGAAATAGCGTCTGCCGATGTCTAGGTATCGTAGCAATAGAGTTCTAATGCTACTTAAAACGCGATATCGCATCTCATTTCTGTGCTTCATGGTAAGGTATAATATGATTTGCGAAGTGTTATGTATTCCTCGTCTACACTTCAAATGAATGTAAATGCGACACTTCCTTGCAAGGAAATAGCGTTTGCAGATGTCTACGTATCGAAGCAATAGAGTTCAAACGCTTCTTAAAACGAGATATTGCATCTCATATCTATGTTTCATGATGCGATATAATATTCATTGCGAAGTGTTATGCATTCCCCGTCTACGATTCAAATGAATGTAAATGCGACACTTCCTTGCAAGGAAATAGCGTTTGCAGATGTCTAGGTATCGTAGCAATAGAGTTCTAATGCTTCTTAAAACGCGATATCGCATCTCATTTCTATGTTTCATGGTAAGATATAATATGATTTGCGAAGTTTTATGTATTCCTCGTCTACACTTCAAATGAATGAAAATGCGACACTTCTTTGCTAGGAAATAGCGTTTGCAAATGTCTACCTATCGTAGCAATAGTGTTCTAATGCTTCTTAAAACGCGATTTCGCATCTCATTTCTATGTTTCATGGTAAGATATAATATGATTTGCGAAGTTTTATGTATTCTTCGCCTACACTTCAAATGAATGAAAATGCGACACTTCTTTGCTAGGAAATAGCGTTTGCAAATGTCTACCTATCGTAGCAATAGTGTTCTAATGCTTCTTAAAACGCGATATCGCATCTCATTTCTATGTTTCATGGTGAGATATAATATGATTTGCGAAGTGTCATGTATTCCTCGTCTACACTTCAAATGAATGTGAATGCGATACTTCCTCGCTAGGAAATAGCGTTTGCAGATATCTACGTATCGTAGCAATAGCTTTCTAATGCTTCTTAAAACGCGATATCAAATCTCATTTCTATGATTCATGGTAAGATATAATATGATTTGCGAAGTGTCATGTATCCCTAGTCTACACTTCAAATGAATGTAAATGCTACACTTCCTTGGAAGGAAATAGCGTTTGCAGATGTCTACGTATCGAAGCAATAGAGTTCAAATGCTTCTTAAAACGCGATATCGCATCTCATCTCTATGTTTCATGGTAAGATATAATATGATTTGCGAAGTGTTATGTATTCCTCGTCTACACATCAAATGAATGTAAATGCGACACTTCCTTCCTAGGCAATAGCGTCTGCAGATGTCTCCGTATCGTAGCAATAGAGTTCATATGATTCTTAAAGCGAGATATTGCATCTCATATCTATGTTTCCTGATAAGATATAATATTCATTGCGAAGTGTTATGCATTCCTCGTCTACGATTCAAATGAATGTAAATGCGACACTTCCTTGCAAGGAAATAGCGTTTGCAGATGTCTACGTATCGTAGCAATAGTGTTCTAATGCTTCTTAGAACGCGATATCGCATCTCATTTCTATGTTTCATGGTAAGATATAATATGATTTGCGAAGTGTTATGTATTCCTCGTCTACACTTCAAATGAATGTAAATGCGACACTTCTTTGCTAGGAAATAGCGTTTGCAAATGTCTACCTATCGTAGCAATAATGTTCTAATGCTTCTTAAAACGCGATATCGCATCTCATTTCTATGTTTCTTGGTAAGATATAACATGATTTGCGAAGTGTTATGTATTCCTCGTCTACACTTCAAATGAATGTGAATGCGATACTTCCTCGCTAGGAAATAGCGTTTGCAGATATCTACGTATCGTAGCAATAGCTTTCTAATACTTCTTAAAACGCGATATCGAATCTCATTTCTATGTTTCATGGTATAGATATAATATGATATGCGAAGTATCATGTATTCCTCGTCTACACTTCAAATGAATGTAAATGCGACACTTCCTCCCTAGGCAATAGCGTCTGCAGATGTCTCCGTATCGTAGCAATAGAGTTCATATGATACTTAAAGCGAGATATTGCATCTCATATCTATGTTTCCTGATAAGATATAATATTCATTGCGAAGTGTTATGCATTCCTCGTCTACGATTCAAATGAATGTAAATGCGACACTTCCTTGCTAGGAAATAGCGTCTGCCGATGTCTAGGTATCGTAGCAATAGAGTTCTAATGCTACTTAAAACGCGATATCGCATCTCATTTCTGTGCTTCATGGTAAGATATAATATGATTTGCGAAGTGTTATGTATTCCTCGTCTACACTTCAAATGAATGTAAATGCGACACTTCCTTGCAAGGAAATAGCGTTTGCAGATGTCTACGTATCGAAGCAATAGAGTTCAAACGCTTCTTAAAACGAGATATTGCATCTCATATCTATGTTTCATGATGCGATATAATATTCATTGCGAAGTGTTATGCATTCCCCGTCTACGATTCAAATGAATGTAAATGCGACACTTCCTTGCAAGGAAATAGCGTTTGCAGATGTCTAGGTATCGTAGCAATAGAGTTCTAATGCTTCTTAAAACGCGATATCGCATCTCATTTCTATGTTTCATGGTAAGATATAATATGATTTGCGAAGTTTTATGTATTCCTCGTCTACACTTCAAATGAATGAAAATGCGACACTTCTTTGCTAGGAAATAGCGTTTGCAAATGTCTACCTATCGTAGCAATAGTGTTCTAATGCTTCTTAAAACGCGATTTCGCATCTCATTTCTATGTTTCATGGTAAGATATAATATGATTTGCGAAGTGTTATGTATTCCTCGTCTACACTTCAAATGAATATAAATGCGACACTTCTTTGCTAGGAAATAGCGTTTGCAAATGTCTACCAATCGTAGCAATAATGTTCTAATGCTTCTTAAAACGCGATATCGCATCTCATTTCTATGTTTCTTGGTAAGATATAATATGATTTGCGAAGTATCATGTATTCCTCGTCTACACTTCAAATGAATGTAAATGCGACACTTCCTTGCTAGGAAATAGCGTCTGCCGATGTCTAGGTATCGTAGCAATAGAGTTCTAATGCTACTTAAAACGCGATATCGCATCTCATTTCTGTGCTTCATGGTAAGATATAATATGATTTGCGAAGTGTTATGTATTCCTCGTCTACACTTCAAATGAATGTAAATGCGACACTTCCTTGCAAGGAAATAGCGTTTGCAGATGTCTACGTATCGAAGCAATAGAGTTCAAACGCTTCTTAAAACGAGATATTGCATCTCATATCTATGTTTCATGATGCGATATAATATTCATTGCGAAGTGTTATGCATTCCCCGTCTACGATTCAAATGAATGTAAATGCGACACTTCCTTGCAAGGAAATAGCGTTTGCAGATGTCTAGGTATCGTAGCATTAGAGTTCTAATGCTTCTTAAAACGCGATATCGCATCTCATTTCTATGTTTCATGGTAAGATATAATATGATTTGCGAAGTTTTATGTATTCCTCGTCTACACTTCAAATGAATGAAAATGCGACACTTCTTTGCTAGGAAATAGCGTTTGCAAATGTCTACCTATCGTAGCAATAGTGTTCTAATGCTTCTTAAAACGCGATTTCGCATCTCATTTCTATGTTTCATGGTAAGATATAATATGATTTGCGAAGTGTCATGTATTCCTCGTCTACACTTCAAATGAATGTAAATGCGACACTTCCTTGCAAGGAAATAGCGTCTGCAGATGTCTAGGTATCGTAGCAATAGAGTTCTAATGCTACTTAAAACGCGATATCGCATCTCATTTCTGTGCTTCATGGTAAGATATAATATGATTTGCGAAGTGTTATGTATTCCTCGTCTACACATCAAATGAATGTAAATGCGACACTTCCTTCCTAGGCAATAGCGTCGGCAGATGTCTCCGTATCGTAGCAATAGAGTTCATATGATTCTTAAAGCGAGATATTGCATCTCATATCTATGTTTCCTGATAAGATATAATATTCATTGCGAAGTGTTATGCATTCCTCGTCTACGATTCAAATGAATGTAAATGCGACACTTCCTTGCAAGGAAATAGCGTTTGCAGATGTCTACGTATCGTAGCAATAGTGTTCTAATGCTTCTTAGAACGCGATATCGCATCTCATTTCTATGTTTCATGGTAAGATATAATATGATTTGCGAAGTGTTATGTATTCCTCGTCTACACTTCAAATGAATGTAAATGCGACACTTCTTTGCTAGGAAATAGCGTTTGCAAATGTCTACCAATCGTAGCAATAATGTTCTAATGCTTCTTAAAACGCGATATCGCATCTCATTTCTATGTTTCTTGGTAAGATATAATATGATTTGCGAAGTATCATGTATTCCTCGTCTACACTTCAAATGAATGTAAATGCGACACTTCCTTGCTAGGAAATAGCGTCTGCCGATGTCTAGGTATCGTAGCAATAGAGTTCTAATGCTACTTAAAACGCGATATCGCATCTCATTTCTGTGCTTCATGGTAAGGTATAATATGATTTGCGAAGTGTTATGTATTCCTCGTCTACACTTCAAATGAATGTAAATGCGACACTTCCTTGCAAGGAAATAGCGTTTGCAGATGTCTAGGTATCGTAGCAATAGAGTTCTAATGCTTCTTAAAACGCGATATCGCATCTCATTTCTATGTTTCATGGTAAGATATAATATGATTTGCGAAGTTTTATGTATTCCTCGTCTACACTTCAAATGAATGAAAATGCGACACTTCTTTGCTAGGAAATAGCGTTTGCAAATGTCTACCTATCGTAGCAATAGTGTTCTAATGCTTCTTAAAACGCGATTTCGCATCTCATTTCTATGTTTCATGGTAAGATATAATATGATTTGCGAAGTTTTATGTATTCTTCGCCTACACTTCAAATGAATGAAAATGCGACACTTCTTTGCTAGGAAATAGCGTTTGCAAATGTCTACCTATCGTAGCAATAGTGTTCTAATGCTTCTTAAAACGCGATATCGCATCTCATTTCTATGTTTCATGGTGAGATATAATATGATTTGCGAAGTGTCATGTATTCCTCGTCTACACTTCAAATGAATGTGAATGCGATACTTCCTCGCTAGGAAATAGCGTTTGCAGATATCTACGTATCGTAGCAATAGCTTTCTAATGCTTCTTAAAACGCGATATCAAATCTCATTTCTATGATTCATGGTAAGATATAATATGATTTGCGAAGTGTCATGTATCCCTAGTCTACACTTCAAATGAATGTAAATGCTACACTTCCTTGGAAGGAAATAGCGTTTGCAGATGTCTACGTATCGAAGCAATAGAGTTCAAATGCTTCTTAAAACGCGATATCGCATCTCATCTCTATGTTTCATGGTAAGATATAATATGATTTGCGAAGTGTTATGTATTCCTCGTCTACACATCAAATGAATGTAAATGCGACACTTCCTTCCTAGGCAATAGCGTCTGCAGATGTCTCCGTATCGTAGCAATAGAGTTCATATGATTCTTAAAGCGAGATATTGCATCTCATATCTATGTTTCCTGATAAGATATAATATTCATTGCGAAGTGTTATGCATTCCTCGTCTACGATTCAAATGAATGTAAATGCGACACTTCCTTGCAAGGAAATAGCGTTTGCAGATGTCTACGTATCGTAGCAATAGTGTTCTAATGCTTCTTAGAACGCGATATCGCATCTCATTTCTATGTTTCATGGTAAGATATAATATGATTTGCGAAGTGTTATGTATTCCTCGTCTACACTTCAAATGAATGTAAATGCGACACTTCTTTGCTAGGAAATAGCGTTTGCAAATGTCTACCTATCGTAGCAATAATGTTCTAATGCTTCTTAAAACGCGATATCGCATCTCATTTCTATGTTTCTTGGTAAGATATAACATGATTTGCGAAGTGTTATGTATTCCTCGTCTACACTTCAAATGAATGTGAATGCGATACTTCCTCGCTAGGAAATAGCGTTTGCAGATATCTACGTATCGTAGCAATAGCTTTCTAATACTTCTTAAAACGCGATATCGAATCTCATTTCTATGTTTCATGGTATAGATATAATATGATATGCGAAGTATCATGTATTCCTCGTCTACACTTCAAATGAATGTAAATGCGACACTTCCTCCCTAGGCAATAGCGTCTGCAGATGTCTCCGTATCGTAGCAATAGAGTTCATATGATACTTAAAGCGAGATATTGCATCTCATATCTATGTTTCCTGATAAGATATAATATTCATTGCGAAGTGTTATGCATTCCTCGTCTACGATTCAAATGAATGTAAATGCAACACTTCCTTGCAAGGAAATAGCGTTTGCAGATGTCTACGTATCGTAGCAATAGTGTTCTAATGCTTCATAGAACGCGATATCGCATCTCATTTCTATGTTTCATGGTAAGATATAATATGATTTGCGAAGTGTTATGTATTCCTCGTCTACACTTCAAATGAATGTAAATGCGACACTTCTTTGCTAGGAAATAGCGTTTGCAAATGTCTACCAATCGTAGCAATAATGTTCTAATGCTTCTTAAAACGCGATATCGCATCTCATTTCTATGTTTCTTGGTAAGATATAATATGATTTGCGAAGTATCATGTATTCCTCGTCTACACTTCAAATGAATGTAAATGCGACACTTCCTTGCTAGGAAATAGCGTCTGCCGATGTCTAGGTATCGTAGCAATAGAGTTCTAATGCTACTTAAAACGCGATATCGCATCTCATTTCTGTGCTTCATGGTAAGATATAATATGATTTGCGAAGTGTTATGTATTCCTCGTCTACACTTCAAATGAATGTAAATGCGACACTTCCTTGCAAGGAAATAGCGTTTGCAGATGTCTACGTATCGAAGCAATAGAGTTCAAACGCTTCTTAAAACGAGATATTGCATCTCATATCTATGTTTCATGATGCGATATAATATTCATTGCGAAGTGTTATGCATTCCCCGTCTACGATTCAAATGAATGTAAATGCGACACTTCCTTGCAAGGAAATAGCGTTTGCAGATGTCTAGGTATCGTAGCAATAGAGTTCTAATGCTTCTTAAAACGCGATATCGCATCTCATTTCTATGTTTCATGGTAAGATATAATATGATTTGCGAAGTTTTATGTATTCCTCGTCTACACTTCAAATGAATGAAAATGCGACACTTCTTTGCTAGGAAATAGCGTTTGCAAATGTCTACCTATCGTAGCAATAGTGTTCTAATGCTTCTTAAAACGCGATTTCGCATCTCATTTCTATGTTTCATGGTAAGATATAATATGATTTGCGAAGTGTTATGTATTCCTCGTCTACACTTCAAATGAATATAAATGCGACACTTCTTTGCTAGGAAATAGCGTTTGCAAATGTCTACCAATCGTAGCAATAATGTTCTAATGCTTCTTAAAACGCGATATCGCATCTCATTTCTATGTTTCTTGGTAAGATATAATATGATTTGCGAAGTATCATGTATTCCTCGTCTACACTTCAAATGAATGTAAATGCGACACTTCCTTGCTAGGAAATAGCGTCTGCCGATGTCTAGGTATCGTAGCAATAGAGTTCTAATGCTACTTAAAACGCGATATCGCATCTCATTTCTGTGCTTCATGGTAAGATATAATATGATTTGCGAAGTGTTATGTATTCCTCGTCTACACTTCAAATGAATGTAAATGCGACACTTCCTTGCAAGGAAATAGCGTTTGCAGATGTCTACGTATCGAAGCAATAGAGTTCAAACGCTTCTTAAAACGAGATATTGCATCTCATATCTATGTTTCATGATGCGATATAATATTCATTGCGAAGTGTTATGCATTCCCCGTCTACGATTCAAATGAATGTAAATGCGACACTTCCTTGCAAGGAAATAGCGTTTGCAGATGTCTAGGTATCGTAGCATTAGAGTTCTAATGCTTCTTAAAACGCGATATCGCATCTCATTTCTATGTTTCATGGTAAGATATAATATGATTTGCGAAGTTTTATGTATTCCTCGTCTACACTTCAAATGAATGAAAATGCGACACTTCTTTGCTAGGAAATAGCGTTTGCAAATGTCTACCTATCGTAGCAATAGTGTTCTAATGCTTCTTAAAACGCGATTTCGCATCTCATTTCTATGTTTCATGGTAAGATATAATATGATTTGCGAAGTGTCATGTATTCCTCGTCTACACTTCAAATGAATGTAAATGCGACACTTCCTTGCAAGGAAATAGCGTCTGCAGATGTCTAGGTATCGTAGCAATAGAGTTCTAATGCTTCTTAAAACGCGATATCGCATCTCATTTCTATGTTTCATGGTAAGATATAATATGATTTGTGAAGTTTTATGTATTCCTCGTCTACACTTCAAATGAATGTAAATGCGACACTTCTTTGCTAGGAAATAGCGTTTGCAAATATCTACATATCGTAGCAATAGTGTTCTAATGCTTCTTAAAACGCGATATTGCATCTCATTTCTACGTTTCATGGTAAGATATAATATGATTTGCGAAGTGTCATGTATTACTCGTCTACACTTCAAAAGAATGTGAATGCGACACTTCCTCGCTAGGAAATAGCGTTTGCAGATGTCTACGTATCGTAGCAATAGAGTTCTAATGCTTCTTAAAACGCGATATCGCATCTCATTTCTATGCTTCATGGTAAGATATAATATGATTTGCGAAGTGTTATGTATTCCTCGTCTACACTTCAAATGAATGTAAATTCGACACTTCTTTGCTAGGAAATAGCGTTTGCAAATGTCTACCTATCGTAGCAATAGTGATCTAATGCTTCTTAAAACGCGATATCGCATCTCATATCTATGTTTCATGATGAGATATAATATTCATTGCGAAGTGTTATGCATTCCCCGTCTACGATTCAAATGAATGTAAATGCGACACTTCCTTGCTAGGAAATAGCGTCTGCCGATGTCTAGGTATCGTAGCAATAGAGTTCTAATGCTACTTAAAACGCGATATCGCATCTCATTTCTATGCTTCATGGTAAGATATAATATGATTGGCGAAGTGTTATGTATTTCTCGTCTACGATTCAAATGAATGTAAATGCGACACTTCCTTGCAAGGAAATAGCGTTTGCAGATGTCTACGTATCGTAGCAATAGAGTTCTAGTGCTTCCTAAAACGCGATATCGCATCTCATTTCTATGTTTCATGGTAAGATATAACATGATTTGCGAAGTGTTATGTATTCCTCGTCTACACTTCAAATGAATGTGAATGCGATACTTCCTCGCTAGGAAATAGCGTTTGCAGATGTCTACGTATCGTAGCAACAGACTTCTAATGCTACTTAAAACGCGATATCGCATCTCATTTCTATGTTTCATGGTAAGATATAATATGATTTGCGAAGTGTTATGTATTCCTCGTCTACACTTCAAATGAATGTAAATGCGACACTTCCTTGCAAGGAAATAGCGTTTGCAGATGCCTACGTATCGAAGCAATAGAGTTCAAATGCTTCTTAAAACGCGATATCGCATCTCATCTCTATGTTTCATGGTAAGATATAATATGATTTGCGAAGTATTTCGTACTCCTCGTCTACACTTCAAATGAATGTAAATGCGACACTTCCTTGCTACGCAATAGCGTCTGCAGATGTCTACGTATCGTAGCAATAGGGATCATATGATTCTTAAAACGAGATATCGCATATTATTTCTATGTTTCATGGTAAGATATAATATGATTTGCGAAGTGTTATGTATTCCTCGCCTACACTTCAAATGAATGTAAATGCGACACTTCTTTGCTAGGAAATAGCGTTTGCAAATGTCTACCTATCGTAGCAATAGTGTTCTAGTGCTTCTTAAAACGCGATATCGCATCTCATTTCTATGTTTCATGGTAAGATATAATATGATTTGCGAAGTATCATGTATTCCTCGTCTACACTTCAAATGAATGTAAATGCGACACTTCCTTGCTAGGAAATAGCGTCTGCCGATGTCTAGGTATCGTAGCAATAGAGTTCTAATGCTACTTAAAACGCGATATCGCATCTCATTTCTATGCTTCATGGAAAGATATAATATGATTTGCGAAGTGTTATGTATTCCTCGTCTACACATCAAATGAATGTTAATGCGACACTTCCTTGCTAGGAAATAGCGTCTGCAGATGTCTAGGTATCGTAGCAATAGAGTTCTAATGCTACTTAAAACGCGATATCGTATCTCATTTTTATGTTTCATGGTAAGATATAACATGATTTGCGAAGTGTTATGTATTCCTCGTCTACACTTCAAATGAATGTGAATGCGATACTTCCTCGCTAGGAAATAGCGTTTGCAGATGTCTACATATCGTAGCAATAGCTTTCTAATGCTTCTTAAAACGCGATATCGCATCTCATTTCTATGTTTCATGGTAAGATATAATATGATTTGCGAAGTGTTATGTATTCCTCGTCTACACTTCAAATGAAAGTAAATGCGACACTTCCTTGCAAGGAAATAGCGATTGCAGTTGTCTACGTATCGTAGCAATAGAGTTCATATGATTCTTAAAACGCGATATCGCATCTCATTTCTATGTTTCATGGTAAGCTATAACATGATTTGCGAAGTGTTATGTATTCCTCGTCAACACTTCAAATGAATGTGAATGCGATACTTCCTCGCTAGGAAATAGCGTTTGCAGATGTCTACGTATCGTAGCAATAGCTTTCTAATGCTTCTTAAAACGCGATATCAAATCTCATTTCTATGATTCATGGTAAGATATAATATTATTTGCGAAGTGTCATGTATTCCTCGTCTACACTTCAAATGAATGTAAATGCTACACTTCCTTGGAAGGAAATAGCGTTTGCAGATGTCTACGTATCGAAGCAATAGAGTTCAAATGCTTCTTAAAACGCGATATCGCATCTCATCTCTATGTTTCATGGTAAGATATAATATGATTTGCGAAGTATCACGTATTCCTCGTCTACACATCAAATGAATGTAAATGCGACACTTCCTTGCTAGGCAATATCGTCTGCAGATGTCTACGTATCGTAGCAATAGAGTTCATATGATTCTTAAAGCGAGATATTGCATCTCATATCTATGTTTCCTGATAAGATATAATATTCATTGCGAAGTGTTATGCATTCCTCGTCTACGATTCAACTGAATGTAAATGCGACACTTCCTTGCAAGGAAATAGCGATTGCAGATGTCTACCTATCGTAGCAATAGAGTTCATATGATTCTTAAAACGCGATATCGCATCTCATTTCTATGTTTCATGGTAAGATATAATATGATTTGCGAAGTGTTATGTATTCCTCGTCTACACTTCAAATGAATGTGAATGCGATACTTCCTCGCTAGGAAATAGCGTTTGCAGATGTCTGCGTATCGTAGCAATAGCTTTCTAATGCTTCTTAAAACGCGATATCGAATCTCATTCCTATGTTTCATGGTAAGATATAATATGATTTGCGAAGTGTCATGTATTTCTCGTCTACACTTCAAATGAATGTAAATGCGACACTTCCTTCCAAGGAAATAGCGTTTACAGATGTCTACCTATCGTAGCAATAGTGTTCTAATGCTTCTTAAAACGCGATATCGCATCTCATTTCTATGTTTCATGGTAAGATATAATATGATTTGCGAAGTATCATGTATTCCTCGTCTACACTTCAAATGAATGTAAATGCGACACTCCTTTGCTAGGAAATAGCGTTTGCAAATATCTACCTATCGTAGCAATAGTGTTCTAATGCTTCTTAAAACGCGATATCGCATCTCATTTCTATGTTTCATGGTAAGATAAAATATGGTTTGCGAAGTATCATGTATTCCTCGTCTACACTTCAAATGAATGTTAATGCGACACTTCCTTGCTAGGAAATAGCGTCTGCAGATGTCCGGGTATCGTAGCAATAGAGTTCTAATGCTACTTAAAACGCGATATCGCATCTCATTTCTATGTTTCATGGTAAGATATAACATGATTTGCGAAGTGTTATGTATTCCTCGTCTACACTTCAAATGAATGTGAATGCGATACTTCCTCGCTAGGAAATAGCGTTTGCAGATGTCTACGTATCGTAGCAATAGCTTTCTAATGCTTCTTAAAACGCGATATCGAATCTCATTCCTATGTTTCATGGTAAGATATAATATGATTTGCGAAGTGTCATGTATTTCTCGTCTACACTTCAAATGAATGTAAATGCTACACTTCCTTGGAAGGAAATAGCGTTTGCAGATGTCTACGTATCGAAGCAATAGAGTTCAAATGCTTCTTAAAACGCGATATCGCATCTCATCTCTATGTTTCATGGTAAGATATAATATGATTTGCGAAGTGTTATGTATTCCTCGTCTACACTTGAAATGGAAGTAAATGCGACACTTCCTTGCAAGGAAATAGCGATTGCAGATGTCTACGTATCGTAGCAATAGATTTCATATGATTCTTAAAACGCGATATCGCATCTCATTTCTATGTTTCATGGTAAGATATAACATGATTTGCGAAGTGTTATGTGTTCCTCGTCTACACTTCAAATGATTGTGAATGCGATACTTCCTCGCTAGGAAATAGCGTTTGCAGATGTCTATGTATCGTAGCAATAGCTTTCTAATGCTTCTTAAAACGCGATATCGCATCTCATTTCTATGTTTCATGGTAAGATATAATATGATTTGCGAAGTTTTATGTATTCCTCGTCTACACTTCAAATGAATGAAAATGCGACACTTCTTTGCTAGGAAATAGCGTTTGCAAATGTCTACCTATCGTAGCAATAGTGTTCTAATGCTTCTTAAAACGCGATATCGCATCTCATTTCTATGTTTCATGGTAAGATATAATATGATTTGCGAAGTGTCATGTATTCCTCGTCTACGCTTCAAATGAATGTGAATGCGATACTTCCTCGCTAGGAAATAGCGTTTGCAGATATCTACGTATCGTAGCAATAGCTTTCTAATGCTTCTTAAAACGCGATATCAAATCTCATTTCTATGATTCATGGTAAGATATAATATGATTTGCGAAGTGTCATGTATTCCTCGTCTACACTTCAAATGAATGTAAATGCGACACTTCCTTGCAAGGAAATAGCGATTGCAGATGTCTACGTATCGTAGCAATAGAGTTCATATGATTCTTAAAACGCGATATCGCATCTCATTTCTATGTTTCATGATAAGATATAATATGATTTGCGAAGTGTTATGTATACCTCGTCTACACATCAAATGAATGTGAATGCGATACTTCCTCGCTAGGAAATAGCGTTTGCAGATGTCTACGTATCGTAGCAATAGCTTTCTAATGCTTCTTAAAACGAGATATTGCATCTCATATCTATGTTTGATGATAAGATATAATATTCATTGCGAAGTGTTATGCATTCCTCGTCTGCGATTCAAATGAATGTAAATGCGACACTTCCTTGCAAGGAAATAGCGTTTGCAGATGCCTACGTATCGAAGCAATAGAGTTCAAATGCTTCTTAAAACGCGATATCGCATCTCATCTCTATGTTTCATGGTAAGATATAATATGATTTGCGAAGTATCACGTACTCCTCGTCTACACTTCAAATGAATGTAAATGCGACACTTCCTTGCTACGCAATAGCGTCTGCAGATGTCTACGTATCGTAGCAATAGGGATCATATGATTCTTAAAACGAGATATCGCATATTATTTCTATGTTTCATGGTAAGATATAATATGATTTGCGAAGTGTTATGTATTCCTCGCCTACACTTCAAATGAATGTAAATGCGACACATCCTTGCAAGGAAATAGCGATTGCAGATGCCTACGTATCGTAGCAATAGAGTTCATATGATTCTTAAAACGCGATATCGCATCTCATTTCTATGTTTCATGGTAAGATATAACATGATTTGCGAAGTGTTATGTATTCCTCGTCTACACTTCAAATGAATGTGAATGCGATACTTCCTCGCTAGGATATAGCGTTTGCAGATATCTACGTGTCGTAGCAATAGCTTTCTAATGCTTCTTAAAACGCGATATCGCATCTCATTTCTATGTTTCATGGTAAGATATAATATGATTTGCGAAGTGTCATGTATTCCTCGTCTACACTTCAAATGAATGTAAATGCGACACTTCCTTGCAAGGAAATAGCGTCTGCAGATGTCTAGGTATCGTAGCAATAGCTTTTTAATGCTTCTTAAAACGCGATAACGCATCTCATTTCTATGTTTCATGGTAAGATATAATATGATTTGCGAAGTGTTATGTATTCCTCGTCTACATTTCAAATGAAAGTAAATGCGACACTTCCTTGCAAGGAAATAGCGATTGCAGATGTCTACGTATCGTAGCAATAGAGTTCATATGATTCTTAAAACGCGATATCGCATCTCATTTCTATGTTTCATGATAAGATATAACATGATTTGCGAAGTGTTATGTATTCCTCGTCTACACTTCAAATGAATGTAAATGCGACACTTCTTTGCTAGGAAATAGCGTTTGCAAATGTCTACCTATCGTAGCAATAGTGTTCTAATGCTTCTTAAAACGCGATATCGCATCTCATTTCTATGTTTCATGGTAAGATATAATATGATTTGCGAAGTGTCATGTATTCCTCGTCTACACTTCAAATGAATGTAAATGCGACACTTCCTTGCAAGGAAATAGCGTCTGCAGATGTCTAGGTATCGTAGCAATAGCTTTCTAATGCTTCTTAAATCGCGATAACGCATCTCATTTCTATGTTTCATGGTAAGATATAATATGATTTGCGAAGTGTCATGTATTTCTCGTCTACACTTCAAATGAATGTAAATGCGACACTTCCTTGCAAGGAAATAGCGTTTACAGATGTCTACCTATCGTAGCAATAGTGTTCTAATGCTTCTTAAAACGCGATATCGCATCTCATTTCTATGTTTCATGGTAAGATATAATATGATTTGCGAAGTATCATGTATTCCTCGTCTACACTTCAAATGAATGTAAATGCGACACTTCTTTGCTAGGAAATAGCGTTTGCAAATGTCTACCTATCGTAGCAATAGTGTTCTAATGCTTCTTAAAACGCGATATCGCATCTCATTTCTATGTTTCATGGTAAGATATAACATGATTTGCGAAGTGTTATGTATTCCTCGTCTACACTTCAAATGAATGTTAATGCGACAATTCCTTGCTAGGAAATAGCGTCTGCAGATGTCTAGGTATCGTAGCAATAGAGTTCTAATGCTACTTAAAACGCGATATCGCATCTCATTTCTATGTTTCATGGTAAGATATAATATTCATTGCGAAGTGTTATGCATTCCTCGTCTACGATTCAAATGAATGTAAATGCGACACTTCCTTGCAAGGAAATAGCGTCTGCAGATGTCTACGTATCGTAGCAATAGAGTTCATATGATTCTTAAATCGCGATATCGCATCTCATTTCTATGTTTCATGGTAAGATATAACATGATTTGCGAAGTGTTATGTATTCCTCGCCTACACTTCAAATGAATGTAAATGCGACACTTCTTTGCTAGGAAATAGCGATTGCAGATGTCTACGTATCGTAGCAATAGAGTTCTAATGCTTCTTAAAACGCGATATCGCATCTCATTTCTATGTTTCATGGTAAGATACAATATGATTTGCGAAGTGTTATGTATTCCTCGCCTACACTTCAAATGAATGTAAATGCGACACTTCCTTGCAAGGAAATAGCGTCTGCAGATGTCTACGTATCGTAGCAATAGAGTTCATATGATTCTTAAAACGCGATATCGCATCTCATTTCTATGTTTCATGGTAAGATATAACATGATTTGCGAAGTGTTATGTATTCCTCGTCTACACTTCAAATGAATGTGAATGCGATACTTCCTCGCTAGGAAATAGCGTTTGCAGATATCTACGTATCGTAGCAATAGCTTTCTAATGCTTCTTAAAACGCGATATCGCATCTCATTTCTATGTTTCATGGTATAGATATAATATGATTTGCGAAGTATCATGTATTCCTCGTCTACACTTCAAATGAATGTAAATGCGACACTTCCTCGCTAGGAAATAGCGTTTGCAGATGTCTACGTATCGTAGCAATAGAGTTCTAATGCTTCTTAAAACGCGATATCGCATTTCATTTATATGTTTCATGATAAGATATAATATGATTTGCGAAGTGTTATGTATTCCTCGTCTACACTTCAAATGAATGTAAATGCGACACTTCTTTGCTAGGAAATAGCGTTTGCAAATGTCTACCTATCGTAGCAATAGTGTTCTAATGCTTCTCAAAACGCGATATCGCATCTCATTTCTATGTTTCATGGTAAGATATAATATGATTTGCGAAGTGTTATGTATTCCTCGTCTACACTTCAATTGAATGTAAATGCGACACTTCCTTGCAAGGAAATAGCGATTGCAGATGTCTACGTATCGTAGCAATAGAGTTCAAATGATTCTTAAAACGCGATATCGCATCTCATTTCTATGTTTCATGGTAAGATATAACATGATTTGCGAAGTGTTATGTATTCCTCGTCTACACATCAAATGAATGTGAATGCGATACTTCCTCGCTAGGAAATAGCGTTTGCAGATGTCTACGTATCGTAGCAATAGCTTTCTAATGCTTCTTAAAACGAGATATTGCATCTCATATCTATGTTTGATGATAAGATATAATATTCATTGCGAAGTGTTTTGCATTCCTCGTCTACGATTCAAATGAATGTAAATGCGACACTTCCATGCAAGGAAATAGCATTTGCAGATGTCTACGTATCGTAGCAATAGAGTTCTTATGATTCTTAAAACGCTATATTGCATCTCATTTCTACGTTTCGTGGTAAGATATAATATGATTTGCGAAGTGTCATGTATTCCTCGTCTACACTTCAAATGAATGTGAATGCGACACTTCCTCGCTAGGAAATAGCGTTTGCAGATGTCTACGTATCGTAGCAATAGAGTTCTAATGCTTCTTAAAACGCGATATCGCATCTCATTTCTATGTTTCATGATAAAATATAATATGATTTGCGAAGTGTTATGTATTCCTCGTCTACACTTCAAATGAATGTAAATGCGACACTTCCATGCAAGGAAATAGCATTTGCAGATGTCTACGTATCGTAGCAATAGAGTTCTTATGATTCTAAAAACGCGATATCGCATCTCATTTCTATGTTTCATGGTAAGATATAATATGATTTGCGAAGTGTTATGTATTCCTCGTCTACACTTCAATTGAATGTAAATGCGACACTTCCTTGCAAGGAAATAGCGATTGCAGATGCCTACGTATCGTAGCAATAGAGTTCAAATGATTCTTAAAACGCGATATCGCATCTCATTTCTATGTTTCATGGTAAGATATAACATGATTTGCGAAGTGTTATGTATTCCTCGTCTACACATCAAATGAATGTAAATGCGACACTTCCTTGCTAGGAAATAGCGTCTGCCGATGTCTAGGTATCGTAGCAATAGAGTTCTAATGCTACTTAAAACGCGATATCGCATCTCATTTCTATGCTTCATGGAAAGATATAATATGATTTGCGAAGTGTTATGTATTCCTCGTCTACGATTCAAATGAATGTAAATGCGACACTTCCTTGCAAGGAAATAGCGATTGCAGATGTCTACGTATCGTGGCAATAGAGTTCATATGATTCTTAAAACGCGATATTGCATCTCATTTCTACGTTTCGTGGTAAGATATAATATGATTTGCGAAGTGTCATGTATTCCTCGTCTACACTTCAAATGAATGTGAATGCGACACTTCCTCGCTAGGAAATAGCGTTTGCAGATGTCTACGTATCGTAGCAATAGAGTTCTAATGCTTCTCAAAACGCGATATCGCATCTCATTTCTATGTTTCATGATAAAATATAATATGATTTGCGAAGTGTTATGTATTCCTCGTCTACACTTCAAATGAATGTAAATGCGACACTTCTTTGCTAGGAAATAGCGTTTGCAAATGTCTACCTATCGTAGCAATAGTGTTCTATTGCTTCTCAAAACGCGATATCGCATCTCATTTCTATGTTTCATGGTAAGATATAATTTGATTTGCGAAGTGTTATGTATTCCTCGTCTACGATTCAAATGAATGTAAATGCGACACTTCCTTGCAAGGAAATAGCGTTTGCAGATGTCTACGTACCGTAGCAATAGAGTTCTAATGCTTCTTAAAACGCGATGTCGCATCCCATTTCTATGTTTCATGGTAAGATATAATATGATTTGCGAAGTGTTATGTATTCCTCGCCTACACTTCAAATGAATGTAAATGCGACACTTCCTTGCAAGGAAATAGCGTCTGCAGATGTCTACGTATCGTAGCAATAGAGTTCATATGATTCTTAAAACGCGATATCGCATCTCACTTCTATGTTTCACGGTAAGATATAACATGATTTGCGAAGTGTTATGTATTCCTCGTCTACACTTCAAATGAATGTGAATGCGATACTTCCTCGCTAGGAAATAGCGTTTGCAGATGTCTACGTACCGTAGCAATAGAGTTCTAATGCTTCTTAAAACGCGATATCGCATCCCATTTCTATGTTTCATGGTAAGATATAATATGATTTGCGAAGTGTTATGTATTCCTCGCCTACACTTCAAATGAATGTAAATGCGACACTTCCTTGCAAGGAAATAGCGTCTGCAGATGTCTAGGTATCGTAGCAATAGAGTCCAAATGCTTCTTAAAACGAGATATTGCATCTCATATCTATGTTTGATGATAAGATATAATATTCACTGCGAAGTGTTATGCATTCCTCGTCTACGATTCAAATGAATGTAAATTCGACACTTCCATGCAAGGAAATAGCATTTGCAGATGTCTACGTATCGTAGCAATAGAGTTCTTATGATTCTAAAAACGCGATATCGCATCTCATTTCTATGTTTCATGGTAAGATATAATTTGATTTGCGAAGTGTTATGTATTCCTCGTCTACACTTCAAATGAATGTGAATGCGATACTTCCTCGCTAGGAAATAGCGTTTGCAGATGTCTACGTACCGTAGCAATAGAGTTCTAATGCTTCTTAAAACGCGATATCGCATCCCATTTCTATGTTTCATGGTAAGATATAATATGATTTGCGAAGTGTTATGTATTCCTCGCCTACACTTCAAATGAATGTAAATGCGACACTTCCTTGCAAGGAAATAGCGTCTGCAGATGTCTAGGTATCGTAGCAATAGAGTCCAAATGCTTCTTAAAACGAGATATTGCATCTCATATCTATGTTTGATGATAAGATATAATATTCACTGCGAAGTGTTATGCATTCCTCGTCTACGATTCAAATGAATGTAAATTCGACACTTCCATGCAAGGAAATAGCATTTGCAGATGTCTACGTATCGTAGCAATAGAGTTCTTATGATTCTAAAAACGCGATATCGCATCTCATTTCTATGTTTCATGGTAAGATATAATTTGATTTGCGAAGTGTTATGTATTCCTCGTCTACGATTCAAATGAATGTAAATGCGACACTTCCTTGCAAGGAAATAGCGTTTGCAGATATCTACGTATCGTAGCAATAGCTTTCTAATGCTTCTTAAAACGCGATATCGCATCTCATTTCTATGTTTCATGGTAAGATATAATATGATTTGCGAAGTATCATGTATTCCTCGTCTACACTTCAAATGAATGTAAATGCGACACTTCCTTGCTAGGAAATAGCGTCTGCCGATGTCTAGGTATCGTAGCAATAGAGTTCTAATGCTACTTAAAACGCGATATCGCATCTCATTTCTATGCTTCATGGAAAGACATAATATGATTTGCGAAGTGTTATGTATTCCTCGTCTACTCTTCAAATGAATGTGAATGCGACACTTCCTTGCAAGGAAATAGCGATTGCAGATGTGTACGTATCGTGGCAATAGAGTTCTAATGCTTCTTAAAACGCGATATCGCATCTCATTTCTATGTTTCATGATAAGATATAATATGATTTGCGAAGTGTTATGTATTCCTCGTCTACACTTCAAATGAATGTAAATGCGACACTTCTTTGCTAGGAAATAGCGTTTACAAATGTCTACCTATCGTAGCAATAGGGTTCTAATGCTTCTCAAAACGCGATATCGCATCTCATTTCTATGTTTCATGGTAAGATATAATATGATTTGCGAAGTGTTATGTATTCCTCGTCTACACTTCAAATGAATGTAAATGCGACACTTCCTTGCAAGGAAATAGCGATTGCAGATGTCTACGTATCGTAGCAATAGAGTTCAAATGATTCTTAGAACGCGATATCGCATCTCATTTCTATGTTTCATGGTAAGATATAACATGATTTGCGAAGTGTTATGTATACCTCGTCTACACATCAAATGAATGTGAATGCGATACTTCCTCGCTAGGAAATAGCGTTTGCAGATGTCTACGTATCGTAGCAATAGCTTTCTAATGCTCCTTAAAACGAGATATTGCATCTCATATCTATGTTTTATGATAAGATATAATATTCATTGCGAAGTGTTATGCATTCCTCGTCTACGATTCAAATGAATGTAAATGCGACACTTCCTTGCAAGGAAATAGCGTTTGCAGATGTCTACCTATCGAAGCAATAGAGTTTAAATGCTTCTTAAAACGCGATATCGCATCTCATCTCTATGTTTCATGGTAAGATATAATATGATTTGCGAAGTATCACGTATTCCTCGTCTACACTTCAAATGAATGTAAATGCGACACTTCCTTGCTACGCAATAGCGTCTGCAGATGTCTACGTATCGTAGCAATAGAGTTCTTATGATTCTAAAAACGCGATATCGCATCTCATTTCTATGTTTCATGATAAGATATAATATGATTTGCGAAGTGTTATGTATTCCTCGTCTACACTTCAAATGAATGTAAGTGCGACACTTCCTTGCAAGGAAATAGCGTTTGCAGATGTCTACGTATCGTAGCAATAGGGTTCTAATGCTTCTTAAAACGCGATATCGCATCTCATTTCTATGTTTTATGGTAAGATATAATATGATTTGCGAAGTATCATGTATTCCTCGTCTACACTTCAAATGAATGAAAATACGACACTTCCTTGCTAGGAACTAGCGTCTGCCGATGTCTAGGTATCGTAGCAATAGATTTCTAATGCTACTTAAAACGCGATATCGCATCTCATTTCTATGCTTCATGGAAAGATATAATATGATTTGCGAAGTGTTATGTATTCCTCGTCTACTCTTCAAATGAATGTAAATGCGACACTTCCTTGCAAGGAAATAGCGATTGCAGATGTGTACGTATCGTGGCAATAGAGTTCATATGATTCTTAAAACGCGATATCGCATCTCATTTCTATGTTTCATGGTAAGATATAACATGATTTGCGAAGTGTTATGTACTCCTCGTCTACACTTCAAATGAATGTGAATGCGATACTTCCTCGCTAGGAAATAGCGTTTGCAGATGTCTACGTATCGTAGCAATAGCTTTCTAATGCTTCTTAAAACGCGATATCGAATCTCATTTCTATGTTTCATGGTAAGATATAATATGATTTGCGAAGTATCATGTATTCCTCGTCTACACTTCAAATGAATGTAAATGCGACACTTCCTTGCTAGGAAATAGCGTCTGCCGATGGCTAGGTATCGTAGCAATAGAGTTCTAATGCTACATAAAACGCGATATCGCATCTCATTTCTATGCTTTATGGTAAGATATAATATGATTTGCGAAGTGTTATGTATTCCTCGTCTACGATTCAAATGAATGTAAATGCGACACTTCCTTGCAAGGAAATAACGTTTGCAGATGTCTACGTATCGTAGCAATAGAGTTCTAATGCTTCTTAAAACGCGATATCGCATCTCATTTCTATGTTTCATGGTAAGATATAATATGATTTGCGAAGTGTTATGTATTCCTCGCCTACACTTCAAATGAATGTAAATGCGACACTTCTTTGCTAGGAAATAGCGTTTGCAAATGTCTACCTATCGTAGCAATAGTGTTCTAATGCTTCTTAAAACGCGATATCGCATCTCATTTCTATGTTTCATGGTAAGATATAACATGATTTGCGAAGTGTTATGTATTCCTCGTCTACACTTCAAATGAATGTGAATGCGATACTTCCTCGCTAGGAAATAGCGTTTGCAGATATCTACGTATCGTAGCAATAGCTTTCTAATGCTTCTTAAAACGCGATATCGAATCTCATTTCTATGTTTCATGGTATAGATATAATATGATTTGCGAAGTATCATGTATTCCTCGTCTACACTTCAAATGAATGTAAATGCGACACTTCCTTGCTAGGAAATAGCGTCTGCAGATGTCTAGGTATCGTAGCAATAGAGTTCTAATGCTTCTTAAAACGCATTATCGCATGTCATTTCTATGTTTCATGGTAAGATATAATATGATTTGCGAAGTGTTATGTATTCCTCGTCTACACTTCAAATGAATGTAAATGCGACACTTCTTTGCTAGGAAATAGCGTTTGCAAATGTCTACCTATCGTAGCAATAGTGTTCAAATGCTTCTTAAAACGCGATATCGCATCTCATTTCTATGTTTCATGGTAAGATATAATATGATTTGCGAAGTGTCATGTATTCCTCGTCTACACTTCAAATGAATGTGAATGCGATACTTCCTCGCTAGGAAATAGCGTTTGCAGATATCTACGTATCGTAGCAATAGCTTTCTAATGCTTCTTAAAACGCGATATCACATCTCATTTCTATGTTTCATGGTAAGATATAATATGATTTGGGAAGTGTTATGTATTCCTCGCCTACACTTCAAATGAATGTAAATGCGACACTTCCTTGCAAGGAAATAGCGATTGCAGATGTCTACGTATCGTAGCAATAGTGTTCATATGATTCTTAAAACGCGATATCGCATCTCATTTCTATGTTTCATGGTAAGATATAATATGATTTGCGAAGTGTTATGTATTCCTCGTCTACGATTGAAATGAATGTAAATGCGACACTTCCTTGCAAGGAAATAGCGTTTGCAGATGTCTACGTACCGTAGCAATAGAGTTCTAATGCTTCTTAAAACGCGATATCGCATCTCATTTCTATGTTTCATGGTAAGATATAATATGATTTGCGAAGTGTTATGTATTCCTCGCCTACACTTCAAATGAATGTAAATGCGACACTTCCTTGCAAGGAAATAGCGATTGCAGATGTCTACGTATCGTAGCAATAGCTTTCTAATGCTTCTTAAAACGCGATATCACATCTCATTTCTATGTTTCATGGTAAGATATAATATGATTTGGGAAGTGTTATGTATTCCTCGCCTACACTTCAAATGAATGTGAATGCGACACTTCCTTGCAAGGAAATAGCGATTGCAGATGTGTACGTATCGTGGCAATAGAGTTCTAATGCTTCTTAAGACGCGATATCGCATCTCATTTCTATGTTTCATGATAAGATATAATATGATTTGCGAAGTGTTATGTATTCCTCGTCTACACTTCAAGTGAATGTAAATGCGACACTTCTTTGCTAGGAAATAGCGTTTGCAAATGTCTACCTATCGTAGCAATAGGGTTCTAATGCTTCTCAAAACGCGATATCGCATCTCATTTCTATGTTTCATGGTAAGATATAATATGATTTGCGAAGTGTTATGTATTCCTCGTCTACACTTCAAATGAATGTAAATGCGACACTTCCTTGCTAGGAAATAGCGTCTGCAGATGTCTAGGTATCGTAGCAATAGAGTTCAAATGCTTCTTAAAACGAGATATTGCATCTCATATCTATGTTTGATGATAAGGTATAATATTCACTGCGAAGTGTTATGCATTCCTCGTCTACGATTCAAATGAATGTAAATTCGACACTTCCATGCAAGGAAATAGCATTTGCAGATGTCTACGTGTCGTAGCAATAGAGTTCTTATGATTCTAAAAACGCGATATCGCATCTCATTTCTATGTTTCATGGTAAGATATAATTTGATTTGCGAAGTGTTATGTATTCCTCGTCTACGATTCAAATGAATGTAAATGCGACACTTCCTTGCAAGGAAATAGCGTTTGCAGATATCTACGTATCGTAGCAATAGCTTTCTAATGCTTCTTAAAACGCGATATCGCATCTCATTTCTATGTTTCATGGTAAGATATAATATGATTTGCGAAGTATCATGTATTCCTCGTCTACACTTCAAATGAATGTAAATGCGACACTTCCTTGCTAGGAAATAGCGTCTGCCGATGTCTAGGTATCGTAGCAATAGAGTTCTAATGCTACTTAAAACGCGATATCGCATCTCATTTCTATGCTTCATGGAAAGATATAATATGATTTGCGAAGTGTTATGTATTCCTCGTCTACTCTTCAAATGAATGTGAATGCGACACTTCCTTGCAAGGAAATAGCGATTGCAGATGTGTACGTATCGTGGCAATAGAGTTCTAATGCTTCTTAAAACGCGATATCGCATCCCATTTCTATGTTTCATGATAAGATATAATATGATTTGCGAAGTGTTATGTATTCCTCGTCTACACTTCAAATGAATGTGAATGCGATACTTCCTCGCTAGGAAATAGCGTTTGCAGATATCTACGTATCGTAGCAATAGCTTTCTAATGCTTCTTAAAACGCGATATCGAATCTCATTTCTATGTATCATGGTATAGATATAATATGATTTGCGAAGTATCATGTATTCCTCGTCTACACTTCAAATGAATGTAAATGCGACACTTCCTTGCTAGGAAATAGCGTCTGCAGATGTCTAGGTATCGTAGCAATAGAGTTCTAATGCTTCTTAAAACGCAATATCGCATGTCATTTCTATGTTTCATGGTAAGATATAATATGATTTGCGAAGTGTTATGTATTCCTCGTCTACACTTCAAATGAATGTAAATGCGACACTTCTTTGCTAGGAAATAGCGTTTGCAAATGTCTACCTATCGTAGCAATAGTGTTCAAATGCTTCTTAAAACGCGATATCGCATCTCATTTCTATGTTTCATGGTAAGATATAATATGATTTGCGAAGTGTCATGTATTCCTCGTCTACACTTCAAATGAATGTGAATGCGATACTTCCTCGCTAGGAAATAGCGTTTGCAGATATCTACGTATCGTAGCAATAGCTTTCTAATGCTTCTTAAAACGCGATATCACATCTCATTTCTATGTTCATGGTAAGATATAATATGATTTGGGAAGTGTTATGTATTCCTCGCCTACACTTCAAATGAATGTAAATGCGACACTTCCTTGCAAGGAAATAGCGATTGCAGATGTCTACGTATCGTAGCAATAGTGTTCATATGATACTTAAAACGCGATATCGCATCTCATTTCTATGTTTCATGGTAAGATATAACATGATTTGCGAAGTGTTATGTATTCCTCGTCTACACTTCAAATGAATGTGAATGCGATACTTCCTCGCTAGGAAATAACGTTTGCACATATCTACGTATCGTAGCAATAGCTTTCTAATGCTTCTTAAAACGCGACATCGAATCTCATTTCTATGTTTCATGGTAAGATATAATATAATTTGCGAAGTGTTATGTATTCCTCGTCTACACTTCAAATGAATGTAAATGCGACACTTCCTTGCTAGGAACTAGCGTCTGCCGATGTCTATGTATCGTAGCAATAGAGTTCTAATGCTACTTAAAACGCGATATCGCATCTCATTTCTATGCTTCATGGTAAGATATAATATGATTTGCGAAGTGTTATGTATTCCTCGTCTACGATTGAAATGAATGTAAATGCGACACTTCCTTGCAAGGAAATAGCGTTTGCAGATGTCTACGTACCGTAGCAATAGAGTTCTAATGCTTCTTAAAACGCGATAT
>NW_027490840.1:0-42627 GCF_050948175.1 Xylocopa sonorina | reverse complement strand
AATATGATTTGCGAAGTGTTATGTATTCCTCGTCTACACATCAACTAAATGTAAATGCTCACTTCCTTGCAAGGAAATAGCGTTTGCAGATGTCAACGTATCGTAGCAATAGAGTTCTTATGATTCTTAAAACGCGATATCGCATCTCATTTCTATGTTTCATGGTAAGGTATAACATGATTTGCGAAGTATCATGTATTCCTCGTCTACACTTCAAATGAATGTAAATGCGACACTTCCTTGCTAGGAAATAGCATCTGCAGATGTCTAGGTATCGTAGCAATAGAGTTCTAATGCTTCTTAAAACGCGATATCGCATCTTATTTCTATGTTTCATGGTAAGATGTAATATTATTTGCGAAGTGTTATGTATTCCTCGCCTATACTTCAAATGAATGTAAATGCGAGACTTCTTTGCTAGGAAATAGCGTTTGCAGATGTCAAAGTATCGAAGCAATAGAGTTCAAATGCTTCTTAAAACGAGATATTGCATCTCATATCTATGTTTCATGATAAGACATAATATTCATTGCGAAGTGTTATGCATTCCTCGCCTACAATTCAAATGAATGTAAATGCGACACTTCCTTGCTAGGAAATAGCGATTGCAGAAGTCTACGTATCGTAGCAATAGAGTTCTAATGCATCTTAAAACGCGATATCGCATCTCATTTCTATGTTTCATGGTAAGATGTAATATTATTTGCGAAGTGTTATGTAATCCTCGTCTACACTTCAAATGAATGTAAACGCGACACTTCCTTGCTAGGAAATAGCGTTTGCAGATGTCTACGTATCGAAGCAATAGAGTTCAAATGCTTCTTAAAACGAGATATTGCATTTCATATCTATGTTTCCTGATAAGATATAATATTCATTGCGATGTGTTATGCATTCCTCGACTACGATTCAATTGAATGTAAATGCGACACTTCCTTGCGAGGAAATAGCGTTTGCAGATGTCTAGGTATCGTAGCAATAGAGTTCTTATGATTGTTAAAACGCGATATCGCATCTCATTTCTATGTTTCATGGTAAGATATAATATGATTTGCGAAGCATCATGTATTCCTCGTCTACACTTCAAATGAATGTAAATGCGACACTTCCTTGCTAGGAAATAGCGTCTGCAGATGTCTAGGTATCGTAGCAATAGAGTTCTAATGCTTCTTAAAACGCGATATCGCATCTCAATTCTATGTTTCATGGTAAGATATAATATGATTTGCGAAGTGTTATGTATTCCTCGTCTACGATTCAAATGAATGTAAATGCGACACTTCCTTGCAAGGAAATAGCGTTTGCAGATGTCTACGTATCGTAGCAATAGAGTTCAAATGCTTCTTAAAACGCGATATCGCATCTCATTTCTATGTTTCATGGTAAGATATAATTTGATTTGCGAAGTGTTATGTATTCCTCGTCTACGATTCAAATGAATGTAAATGCGACACTTCCTTGCTAGGAAATAGCGATTGCAGAAGTCTACGTATCGTAGCAATAGAGTTCTAATGCTTCTTAAAACGCGATATCGCATCTCATTTCTATCTTTCATGGTAAGATGTAATATTATTTGCGAAGTGTTATGTATTCCTCGCCTATACTTCAAATGAATGTAAATGCGAGACTTCTTTGCTAGGAAATAGCGTTTGCAAATGTCTACCTATCGTAGCAATAGTGTTCTAATGCTTCTTAAAACGCGATATCGTATCTCATTCCTATGTTTCATGGTAAGATATAATATGATTTGCGAAGTGTTATGTATTCCTCGTCTACACATCAACTAAATGTAAATGCGCACTTCCTTGCAAGGAAATAGCGTTTGCAGATGTCAACGTATCGTAGCAATAGAGTTCTTATGATTCTTAAAACACGATATCGCATCTCATTTCTATGTTTCATGGTAAGATATAATATGATTTGCGAAGTGTTATGTAATCCTCGCCTACACTTCAAATGAATGTAAATGCGACACTTCCTTGCTAGGAAATAGCGTTTGCAGATGTCTACGTATCGAAGCAATAGAGTTCAAATGCTTCTTAAAACGAGATATTGCATCTCATATCTATGTTTCCTGATAAGATATAATATTCATTGCGATGTGTTATGCATTCCTCGTCTACGATTCAAATGAATGTAAATGCGACACTTCCTTGCGAGGAAATAGCGTTTGCAGATGTCTAGGTATCGTAGCAATAGAGTTCTTTTGATTCTTAAAACGCGATATCGCATCTCATTTCTATGTTTCATGGTAAGATATAATATGATTTGCGAAGTATCATGTATTCCTCGTCTACACTTCAAATGAATGTAATTGCGACACTTCCTCGCTAGTAAATAGCATCTGCAGATGTCTAGGTATCGTAGCAATAGAGTTCTAATACTTCTTAAAACGCGATATCGCATGTCAATTCTATGTTTCATGGTAAGATATAATATGATTTGCGAAGTGTTATGTATTCCTCGTCTACATATCAACTAAATGTAAGTGCGCACTTCCTTGCTAGGAAATAGCGATTGCAGAAGTCTACGTATCGTAGCAATAGAGTTCTAATGCTTCTTAAAACGCGATATCGCATCTCATTTCTATCTTTCATGGTAAGATGTAATATTATTTGCGAAGTGTTATGTATTCCTCGCCTATACTTCAAATGAATGTAAATGCGAGACTTCTTTGCTAGGAAATAGCGTTTGCAAATGTCTACCTATCGTAGCAATAGTGTTCTAATGCTTCTTAAAACGCGATATCGTATCTCATTTCTATGTTTCATGGTAAGATATAATATGATTTGCGAAGTATCATGTATTCCTCGTCTACATTTCAAATGAATGTAAATGCGACACCTCCTTGCAAGGAAATAGCGTCTGCAGATGTCTAGGTATCGTAGCAATAGAGTTCTAATGCTTCTTAAAACGCGATATCGCATCTTATTTCTATGTTTCATGGTAAGATGTAATTTTATTTGCGAAGTGTTATGTATTCCTCGCCTATACATCAAATGAATGTAAATGCGAGACTTCTTTGCTAGGAAATAGCGTTTGCAGATGTCAAAGTATCGAAGCAATAGAGTTCAAATGATTCTTAAAACGCGATATCGCATCTCATTTCTATGTTCCATGGTAAGATATAACATGATTTGCGAAGTGTTATGTATTCCTCGTCTACACTTCAAATGAATGTAAATGCGACACTTCCTTGCAAGGAAATAGCGTTTGCAAATGTCTACCTATCGTAGCAGTAGTGTTCTAATGCTTCTTAGAACGCGATGTCGCATCTCATTTCTATGTTTCATGGTAAGATATAATATGATTTGCGAAGTGTTATGCATTCCTCGTCTACACTTCAAATGAATGTAAATGCGACACTTCCTTGCAAGGAAATAGCGTTTGCAGATGTCTACGTATCGAAGCAATAGAGTTCAAATGCTTCTTAAAACGAGATATTGCATCTCATATCTATGTTTCATGATAAGATATAATATTCATTGCGAAGTGTTATGCATTCCTCGCCTACAATTCAAATGAATGTAAATGCGACACTTCCTTGCCTAGGAAATAGCGTTTGCAGATGTCTACGTATCGAAGTAATAGAGTTCAAATGCTTCTTAAAACGAGATATTGCATCTCATATCTATGTTTCCTGATAAGATATAATATTCATTGCGATGTGTTATGCATTCCTCGACTACGAATCAATTGAATGTAAATGCGACACTTCCTTGCGAGGAAATAGCGTTTGCAGATGTCTAGGTGTCGTAGCAATGGAGTTCTTATGATTGTTAAAACGCGATATCGCATCTCATTTCTATGTTTCATGGTAAGATATAATATGATTTGCGAAGTATCATGTATTCCTCGTCTACACTTCAAATGAATGTAAATGCGACACTTCCTTGCTAGGAAATAGCGTCTGCAGATGTCTAGGTATCGTAGCAATAGAGTTCTAATGCTTCTTAAAACGCGATATCGCATCTCAATTCTATGTTTCATGGTAAGATATAATATGATTTGCGAAGTGTTATGTATTCCTCGTCTACGATTCAAATGAATGTAAATGCGACACTTCCTTGCAAGGAAATAGCGTTTGCAGATGTCTACGTATCGTAGCAATAGAGTTCAAATGCTTCTTAAAACGCGATATCGCATCTCATTTCTATGTTTCATGGTAAGATATAATTTGATTTGCGAAGTGTTATGTATTCCTCGTCTACGATTCAAATGAATGTAAATGCGACACTTCCTTGCTAGGAAATAGCGATTGCAGAAGTCTACGTATCGTAGCAATAGAGTTCTAATGCTTCTTAAAACGCGATATCGCATCTCATTTCTATGTTTCATGGTAAGATGTAATATTATTTGCGAAGTGTTATGTATTCCTCGCCTATACTTCAAATGAATGTAAATGCGAGACTTCTTTGCTAGGAAATAGCGTTTGCAAATGTCTACCTATCGTAGCAATAGTGTTCTAATGCTTCTTAAAACGCGATATCGTATCTCATTTCTATGTTTCATGGTAAGATATAATATGATTTGCGAAGTGTTATGTATTCCTCGTCTACACATCAACTAAATGTAAATGCGCACTTCCTTGCAAGGAAATAGCGTTTGCAGATGTCAACGTATCGTAGCAATAGAGTTCTTATGATTCTTGAAACACGATATCGCATCTCATTTCTATGTTTCATGGTAAGATATAATATGATTTGCGAAGTGTTATGTAATCCTCGTCTACACTTCAAATGAATGTAAATGCGACACTTCCTTGCTAGGAAATAGCGTTTGCAGATGTCTACGTATCGAAGCAATAGAGTTCAAATGCTTCTTAAAACGAGATATTGCATCTCATATCTATGTTTCCTGATAAGATATAATATTCATTGCGATGTGTTATGCATTCCTCGTCTACGATTCAAATGAATGTAAATGCGACACTTCCTTGCGAGGAAATAGCGTTTGCAGATGTCTAGGTATCGTAGCAATAGAGTTCTTTTGATTCTTAAAACGCGATATCGCATCTCATTTCTATGTTTCATGGTAAGATATAATATGATTTGCGAAGTATCATGTATTCCTCGTCTACACTTCAAATGAATGTAATTGCGACACTTCCTCGCTAGTAGATAGCATCTGCAGATGTCTAGGTATCGTAGCAATAGAGTTCTAATACTTCTTAAAACGCGATATCGCATGTCAATTCTATGTTTCATGGTAAGATATAATATGATTTGCGAAGTGTTATGTATTCCTCGTCTACACTTCAAATGAATGTAAATGCGACACTTCCTTGCAAGGAAATAGCGATTGCAGATGTCTACGTATCGTAGCAATAGAGTTCAAATGCTTCTTAAAACGCGATATCGCATCTCATTTCTATGTTTCATGGTAAGATATAATATGATTTGCGAAGTGTTATGTATTCCTCGTCTACACATCAACTAAATGTAAATGCGCACTTCCTTGCAAGGAAATAGCGTTTGCAGATGTCAACGTATCGTAGCAATAGAGTTCTTATGATTCTTGAAACACGATATCGCATCTCATTTCTATGTTTCATGGTAAGATATAATATGATTTGCGAAGTGTTATGTAATCCTCGTCTACACTTCAAATGAATGTAAATGCGACACTTCCTTGCTGGGAAATAGCGTTTGCAGATGTCTACGTATCGAAGCAATAGAGTTCAAATGCTTCTTAAAACGAGATATTGCATCTCATATCTATGTTTCCTGATAAGATATAATATTCATTGCGATGTGTTATGCATTCCTCGTCTACGATTCAAATGAATGTAAATGCGACACTTCCTTGCTAGGAAATAGCGTTTGCAGATGTCTACGTATCGAAGCAATAGAGTTCAAATGCTTCTTAAAACGAGATATTGCATCTCATATCTATGTTTCCTGATAAGATATAATATTCATTGCGATGTGTTATGCATTCCTCGTCTACGATTCAAATGAATGTAAATGCGACACTTCCTTGCGAGGAAATAGCGTTTGCAGATGTCTAGGTATCGTAGCAATAGAGTTCTTTTGATTCTTAAAACGCGATATCGCATCTCATTTCTATGTTTCATGGTAAGATATAATATGATTTGCGAAGTATCATGTATTCCTCGTCTACACTTCAAATGAATGTAATTGCGACACTTCCTCGCTAGTAGATAGCATCTGCAGATGTCTAGGTATCGTAGCAATAGAGTTCTAATACTTCTTAAAACGCGATATCGCATGTCAATTCTATGTTTCATGGTAAGATATAATATGATTTGCGAAGTGTTATGTATTCCTCGTCTACACTTCAAATGAATGTAAATGCGACACTTCCTTGCAAGGAAATAGCGATTGCAGATGTCTACGTATCGTAGCAATAGAGTTCAAATGCTTCTTAAAACGCGATATCGCATCTCATTTCTATGTTTCATGGTAAGATATAATATGATTTGCGAAGTGTTATGTATTCCTCGTCTACACATCAACTAAATGTAAATGCGCACTTCCTTGCAAGGAAATAGCGTTTGCAGATGTCAACGTATCGTAGCAATAGAGTTCTTATGATTCTTGAAACACGATATCGCATGTCATTTCTATGTTTCATGGTAAGATATAATATGATTTGCGAAGTGTTATGTAATCCTCGTCTACACTTCAAATGAATGTAAATGCGACACTTCCTTGCTGGGAAATAGCGTTTGCAGATGTCTACGTATCGAAGCAATAGAGTTCAAATGCTTCTTAAAACGAGATATTGCATCTCATATCTATGTTTCCTGATAAGATATAATATTCATTGCGATGTGTTATGCATTCCTCGTCTACGATTCAAATGAATGTAAATGCGACACTTCCTTGCGAGGAAATAGCGTTTGCAGATGTCTAGGTATCGTAGCAATAGAGTTCTTTTGATTCTTAAAACGCGATATCGCATCTCATTTCTATGTTTCATGGTAAGATATAATATGATTTGCGAAGTATCATGTATTCCTCGTCTACACTTCAAATGAATGTAATTGCGACACTTCCTCGCTAGTAGATAGCATCTGCAGATGTCTAGGTATCGTAGCAATAGAGTTCTAATGCTTCTTAAAACGCGATATCGCATGTCAATTCTATGTTTCATGGTAAGATATAATATGATTTGCGAAGTGTTATGTATTCCTCGTCTACACTTCAAATGAATGTAAATGCGACACTTCCTTGCAAGGAAATAGCGATTGCAGATGTCTAGGTATCGTAGCAATAGAGTTCAAATGCTTCTTAAAACGCGATATCGCATCTCATTTCTATGTTTCATGGTAAGATATAATATGATTTGCGAAGTGTTATGTATTCCTCGTCTACACTTCAAATGAATGTAAATGCGACACTTCCTTGCAAGGAAATAGCGATTGCAGATGTCTACGTATCGTAGCAATAGAGTTCAAATGCTTCTTAAAACGCGATATCGCATCTCATTTCTATGTTTCATGGTAAGATATAATATGATTTGCGAAGTGTTATGTATTCCTCGTCTACGATTCAAATGAATGTAAATGCGACACTTCCTTGCAAGGAAATAGCGTTTGCAGATGTCTACGTATCGTAGCAATAGAGTTCAAATGCTTCTTAAAACGCGATATCGCATCTCATTTCTATGTTTCATGGTAAGATATAATATGATTTGCGAAGTGTTATGTGTTCCTCGTCTACGATTCAAATGAATGTAAATGCGACACTTCCTTGCTAGGAAATAGCGATTGCAGAAGTCTACGTATCGTAGGAATAGAGTTCTAATGCTTCTTAAAACGCGATATCGCATCTCATTTCTATGTTTCATGGTAAGATGTAATATTATTTGCGAAGTGTTATGTATTCCTCGCCTATACTTCAAATGAATGTAAATGCGAGACTTCTTTGCTAGGAAATAGCGTTTGCATATGTCTACCTATCGTAGCAATAGTGTTCTAATGCTTCTTAAAACGCGATATCGTATCTCATTTCTATGTTTCATGGTAAGATATAATATGATTTGCGAAGTGTTATGTATTCCTCGTCTACACATCAACTAAATGTAAATGCGCACTTCCTTGCAAGGAAATAGCGTTTGCAGATGTCAACGTATCGTAGCAATAGAGTTCTTATGATTCTTAAAACGCGATATCGCATCTCATTTCTATGTTTGATGGAAAGATATAATATGATTTGCGAAGTGTTATGTAATCCTCGTCTACACTTCAAATGAATGTAAATGCGACACTTCCTTGCTAGGAAATAGCGTTTGCAGATGTCTACGTATCGAAGCAATAGAGTTCAAATGCTTCTTAAAACGAGATATTGCATCTCATATCTATGTTTCCTGATAAGATATAATATTCATTGCGATGTGTTATGCATTCCTCGTCTACGATTCAAAAGAATGTAAATGCGACACTTCCTTGCGAGGAAATAGCGTTTGCAGATGTCTAGGTATCGTAGCAATAGAGTTCTTTTGATTCTTAAAACGCGATATCGCATCTCATTTCTATGTTTCATGGTAAGATATAATATGATTTGCGAAGTATCATGTATTCCTCGTCTACACTTCAAATGAATGTAATTGCGACACTTCCTCGCTAGTAGATAGCATCTGCAGATGTCTAGGTATCGTAGCAATAGAGTTCTAATACTTCTTAAAACGCGATATCGCATGTCAATTCTATGTTTCATGGTAAGATATAATATGATTTGCGAAGTGTTATGTATTCCTCGTCTACACTTCAAATGAATGTAAATGCGACACTTCCTTGCAAGGAAATAGCGATTGCAGATGTCTACGTATCGTAGCAATAGAGTTCAAATGCTTCTTAAAACGCGATATCGCATCTCATTTCTATGTTTCATGGTAAGATATAATATGATTTGCGAAGTGTTATGCATTCCTCGTCTACACTTCAAATGAATGTAAATGCGACACTTCCTTGCAAGGAAATAGCGTTTGCAGATGTCTACGTATCGAAGTAATAGAGTTCAAATGCTTCTTAAAACGAGATATTGCATCTCATATCTATGTTTCATGATAAGATATAATATTCATTGCGAAGTGTTATGCATTCCTCGCCTACAATTCAAATGAATGTAAATGCGACACTTCCTTGCTAGGAAATAGCGTTTGCAGATGTCTACGTATCGAAGTAATAGAGTTCAAATGCTTCTTAAAACGAGATATTGCATCTCATATCTATGTTTCCTGATAAGATATAATATTCATTGCGATGTGTTATGCATTCCTCGACTACGATTCAATTGAATGTAAATGCGACACTTCCTTGCGAGGAAATAGCGTTTGCAGATGTCTAGGTATCGTAGCAATAGAGTTCTTATGATTGTTAAAACGCGATATCGCATCTCATTTCTATGTTTCATGGTAAGATATAATATGATTTGCGAAGTATCATGTATTCCTCGTCTACACTTCAAATGAATGTAATTGCGACACTTCCTCGCTAGTAAATAGCATCTGCAGATGTCTAGGTATCGTAGCAATAGAGTTCTAATACTTCTTAAAACGCGATATCGCATCTCAATTCTATGTTTCATGGTAAGATATAATATGATTTGCGAAGTGTTATGTATTCCTCGTCTACACTTCAAATGAATGTAAATGCGACACTTCCTTGCAAGGAAATAGCGATTGCAGATGTCTACGTATCGTAGCAATAGAGTTCAAATGCTTCTTAAAACGCGATATCGCATCTCATTTCTATGTTTCATGGTAAGATATAATATGATTTGCGAAGTGTTATGTATTCCTCGGCTACACATCAACTAAATGTAAATGCGCACTTCCTTGCAAGGAAATAGCGTTTGCAGATGTCTACGTATCGTAGCAATAGAGTTCCTATGATTCTTAAAACGCGATATCGTATCTCATTTCTATGTTTCATGGTAAGATATAATATGATTTGCGGAGTGTTATGTATTCCTCGTCTACACTTCAAATGAATGTAAATGCGACACTTCCTTGCAAGGAAATAGCGTTTGCAAATGTCTACCTATCGTAGCAGTAGTGTTCTAATGCTTCTTAGAACGCGATGTCGCATCTCATTTCTATGTTTCATGGTAAGATATAATATGATTTGCGAAGTATCATGTATTCCTCGTCTACACTTCAAATGAATGTAAATGCGACACTTCCTTGCTAGGAAATAGCATCTGCAGATGTCTAGGTATCGTAGCAATAGAGTTCTAATGCTTCTTAAAACGCGATATCGCAACTCATTTCTATGTTTCATGGTATGATATAATATGATTTGCGAAGTATCATGTATTCCTCGCCTACATTTCAAATGAATGTAAATGCGAAACTTCCTTGCTAGGAAATAGCGTCTGCAGATTTCTAGGTATCGTAGCAATAGAGTCCTAATGCTTCTTAAAACGCGATATCGCATCTCATTTCTATGTTTCATGGTAAGATATAATATGATTTGCGAAGTGTTATGTATTCCTCGCCTATACTTCAAATGAATGTAAATGCGAGACTTCTTTGCTAGGAAATAGCGTTTGCAGATGTCAAAGTATCGAAGCAATAGAGTTCAAATGATTCTTAAAACGCGATATCGCATCTCATTTCTATGTTCCATGGTAAGATATAACATGATTTGCGAAGTGTTATGTATTCCTCGTCTACACTTCAAATGAATGTGAATGCGATACTTCCTCGCTAGGAAATAGCGTTTGCAGATGTCTACGTATCGAAGCAATAGAGTTCAAATGCTTCCTAAAACGAGATATTGCATCTCATATCTATGTTTCATGATAAGATATAATATTCATTGCGAAGTGTTATGCATTCCTCGTCTACGATTCAAATGTATGTAAATGCGACACTTCCTTGCTAGGAAATAGCGTTTGCAGATGTCTACGTATCGAAGCAATAGAGTTCAAATGCTTCTTAAAACAAGATATCGCATCTCAATTCTATATTTCATGATAAGATGTAATATTCATTGCGAAGTGATATCCATTCCTCGTCTACGATTCAAATGGATGTAAATGCGACACTTCCTTGCTAGGAAATAGCGTTTGCAGATGTCTACGTATCGAAGCAATAGAGGTCAAATGCTTCGTAAAACAAGATATCGCATCTCAATTCTATATTTCATGATAAGATGTAATATTCATTGCGAAGTGTTATGTATTCCTCGCCTACACTTCAAATGAATGTAAATGCGACACTTCCTTGCTAGGAAATAGCGTTTGCAGATGTCTACGTATCGAAGCAATAAAGTTCAAATGCTTCTAAAAACGAGATATTGCATCTCATATCTATGTTTCCTGATAAGATATAATATTCATTGCGAAGTGTAATGCATTCCTCGTCTACGATTCAAATGAATGTAAATGCGACACTTCCTTGCAAGGAAATAGCGTTTGCAGATGTCTACGTATCGTAGCAATAGAGTTCTTTTGATTCTTAAAACGCGATATCGCATCTCATTTCTATGTTTCATGGTAAGATATAATATGATTTGCGAAGTACTGTGTATTCCTCGTCTACACTTCAAATGAATGTGAATGCGACACTACCTTGCAAGGAAATAGCGATTGCAGATGTCTACGTCTCGTAGCAATAGAGTTCATATGATTTTTAAAACGAGATATTGCATCTCATATCTATGTTTCCTGATAAGATATAATAATCATTGCGAAGTGTTATGCATTCCTCGTCTACACTTCAAATGAATGTAAATGCGACACTTCCTTGCAAGGAAATAGCGATTGCAGATGTCTACGTATCGTAGCAATAGAGTTCTTATGATTCTTAAAACGCGATATCGCATCTCATTTCTATGTTTCATGGTAAGATATAATATGACTTGCGAAGTATCATGTATTCCTCGTCTACACTTCAAATGAATGTAAATGCGACACTTCCTTGCAAGGAAATAGCGTTTGCAAATGTCTACCTATCGTAGCAATAGTGTTCTAATGCTTCTTAGAACGCGATGTCGCATCTCATTTCTATGTTTCATGGTAAGATATAATATGATTTGCGAAGTATCATGTATTCCTCGTCTACACTTCAAATGAATGATAAATGCGACACTTCCTTGCTAGGAAATAGCATCTGCAGATGTCTAGGTATCGTAGCAATAGAGTTCTAATGCTTCTTAAAACGCGATATCGCATCTCATTTATATGTTTCATGGTAAGATATAATATGATTTGCGAAGTATCATGTATTCCTCGTCTACACTTCAAATGAATGTAAATGCGACACTTCCTTGCTAGGAAATAGCATCTGCAGATGTCTAGGTATCGTAGCAATAGAGTTCTAATGCTTCTTAAAACGCGATATCGCAACTCATTTCTATGTTTCATGGTATGATATAATATGATTTGCGAAGTATCATGTATTCCTCGTCTACACTTCAAATGAATGTAAATGCGACACTTCCTTGCAAGGAAATAGCGTTTGCAGAAGTCTACGTATAGTAGCAATAGGGTTCTAATGCTTCTTAAAACGCGATATCGCATCTCATTTCTATGTTTCATGGTAAGATGTAATATTATTTGCGAAGTGTTATGTATTCCTCGCCTATACTTCAAATGAATGTAAATGCGATACTTCTTTCCTAGGAAATAGCGTTTGCAAATGTCTACCTATCGTAGCAATAGTGTTCTAATGCTTCTTAAAACGCGATATCGCATCTCATTTCTATGTTTCATGGTAAGATATAATATGATTTGCGAAGTATCATGTATTCCTCGTCTACACTTCAAATGAATGTAAATGCGACACTTCCTTGCTAGAAAATAGCATCTGCAGATGTCTAGGTATCGTAGCAATAGTGTTCTAATGCTTCGTAAAACGCGATAACGCATCTCATTTCTATGTTTCATGGTAAGATATAATATGATTTGCGAAGTATCATGTATTCCTCGTCTACACTTCAAATGAATGTAAATGCGACACTTCCTTGCTAGGAAATAGCGTCTGCAGATGTCTAGGTATCGTAGCAATAGAGTTCTAATGCTACTTAAAACGCGATATCGCATCTCATTTCGATGTTTCATGGTAAGATGTAATATTAATTGCGAAGTGTTATGTATTCCTCACCTATACTTCAAATGAATGTAAATGCGAGACTTCCGTGCTAGGAAATAGCGTTTGCAAATGTCTACCTATCGTAGCAATAGTGTTCTAATGCTTCTTAAAACGCGATATCGCATCTCATTTCTATGTTTCATGGTAAGATATAATATGATTTGCGAAGTATCATGTATTCCTCGACTACACTTCAAATGAATGTAAATCCGACACTTCCTTGCTAGGAAATAGCATCTGCAGATGTCTAGGTATCGTAGCAATAGAGTTCTAATGCTTCTTAAAACGCGATATCGCACCTTATTTCTATGTTTCATGGTAAGATGTAATATTATTTGCGAAGTGTTATGTATTCCTCGCCTATACTTCAAATGAATGTAAATGCGAGACTTCTTTGCTAGGAAATAGCGTTTGCAGATGTCAAAGTATCGAAGCAATAGAGTTCAAATGATTCTTAAAACGCGATATCGCATCTCATTTCTATGTTCCATGGTAAGATATAACATGATTTGCGAAGTGTTATGTATTCCTCGTCTACACTTCAAATGAATGTGAATGCGATACTTCCTCGCTAGGAAATAGCGTTTGCAGATGTCTACGTATCGAAGCAATAGAGTTCAAATGCTTCCTAAAACGAGATATTGCATCTCATATCTATGTTTCATGATAAGATATAATATTCATTGCGAAGTGTTATGCATTCCTCGTCTACGATTCAAATGGATGTAAATGCGACACTTCCTTGCTAGGAAATAGCGTTTGCAGATGTCTACGTATCGAAGCAATAGAGTTCAAATGCTTCTTAAAACAAGATATCGCATCTCAATTCTATATTTCATGATAAGATGTAATATTCATTGCGAAGTGATATCCATTCCTCGTCTACGATTCAAATGGATGTAAATGCGACACTTCCTTGCTAGGAAATAGCGTTTGCAGATGTCTACGTATCGAAGCAATAGAGGTCAAATGCTTCGTAAAACAAGATATCGCATCTCAATTCTATATTTCATGATAAGATGTAATATTCATTGCGAAGTGTTATGTATTCCTCGCCTACACTTCAAATGAATGTAAATGCGACACTTCCTTGCTAGGAAATAGCGTTTGCAGATGTCTACGTATCGAAGCAATAAAGTTCAAATGCTTCTAAAAACGAGATATTGCATCTCATATCTATGTTTCCTGATAAGATATAATATTCATTGCGAAGTGTAATGCATTCCTCGTCTACGATTCAAATGAATGTAAATGCGACACTTCCTTGCAAGGAAATAGCGTTTGCAGATGTCTACGTATCGTAGCAATAGAGTTCTTTTGATTCTTAAAACGCGATATCGCATCTCATTTCTATGTTTCATGGTAAGATATAATATGATTTGCGAAGTACTGTGTATTCCTCGTCTACACTTCAAATGAATGTGAATGCGACACTACCTTGCAAGGAAATAGCGTTTGCAGATGTCTACGTATCGTAGCAATAGAGTTCTAATGCTTCTTAAAACGCGATATCGCATCTCATTTCTATGTTTCATAGTAAGATATAATATGATTTGCGAAGTGTTATGTATTCCTCGTCTACACTTCAAATGAATGTGAATGCGACACTACCTTGCAAGGAAATAGCGTTTGCAGATGTCTACGTATCGTAGCAATAGAGTTCTAATGCTTCTTAAAACGCGATATCGCATCTCATTTCTATGTTTCATAGTAAGATATAATATGATTTGCGAAGTGTTATGTATTCCTCGTCTACACTTCAAATGAATGTGAATGCGACACTACCTTGCAAGGAAATAGCGTTTGCAGATGTCTACGTATCGTAGCAATAGAGTTCTAATGCTTCTTAAAACGCGATATCGCATGTCATTTCTACGTTTCATGGTAAGATTTAATATGATTTGCGAAGTGTCATGTATTCCTCGTCTACACTACAAATGAATGTAAATGCGGCACTTCCTTGCTAGGAAATAGCGTCTGCAGATGTCTAGGTATCGTAGCAATAGAGTTCTAATGCTTCTTAAAACGCGATATCGCATCTCATTTCTATGATTCATGGTAAGATATAATATGATTTGCGAAGTGTTATGTATTCCTCGTCTACACTTCAAATGAATGTAAATGCGACACTTCCTTGCAAGGAAATAGCGATTGCAGATGTCTACGTCTCGTAGCAATAGAGTTCATATGATTTTTAAAACGAGATATTGCATCTCATATCTATGTTTCCTGATAAGATATAATATTCATTGCGAAGTGTTATGCATTCCTCGTCTACGATTCAAATGAATGTAAATGCGACATTTCCTTGCAAGGAAATAGCGTTTGCAGATGTCAACGTATCGTAGCAATACAGTTCTAATGCTTCTTTAAACGCGATATCGCGTCTCATTTCTATGTTTCATGGTAAGGTATAATATGATTTGCGAAGTGTGATGTATTCCTCATCTACACTTCAAATGAATGTAAATGCGACACTTCCTTGCAAGGAAATAGCGATTGCAGATGTCTACGTATCGTAGCAATAGAGTTCTTATGATTCTTAAAACGCGATATCGCATCTCATTTCTATGTTTCATGGTAAGATATAATATGACTTGCGAAGTATCATGTATTCCTCGTCTACACTTCAAATGAATGTAAATGCGACACTTCCTTGCAAGGAAATAGCGTTTGCAAATGTCTACCTATCGTAGCAATAGTGTTCTAATGCTTCTTAGAACGCGATGTCGCATCTCATTTCTATGTTTCATGGTAAGATATAATATGATTTGCGAAGTATCATGTATTCCTCGTCTACACTTCAAATGAATGTAAATGCGACACTTCCTTGCTAGGAAATAGCATCTGCAGATGTCTAGGTATCGTAGCAATAGAGTTCTAATGCTTCTTAAAACGCGATATCGCATCTCATTTATATGTTTCATGGTAAGATATAATATGATTTGCGAAGTATCATGTATTCCTCGTCTACACTTCAAATGAATGTAAATGCGACACTTCCTTGCTAGGAAATAGCATCTGCAGATGTCTAGGTATCGTAGCAATAGAGTTCTAATGCTTCTTAAAACGCGATATCGCAACTCATTTCTATGTTTCATGGTATGATATAATATGATTTGCGAAGTATCATGTATTCCTCGTCTACACTTCAAATGAATGTAAATGCGACACTTCCTTGCAAGGAAATAGCGTTTGCAGAAGTCTACGTATAGTAGCAATAGGGTTCTAATGCTTCTTAAAACGCGATATCGCATCTCATTTCTATGTTTCATGGTAAGATGTAATATTATTTGCGAAGTGTTATGTATTCCTCGCCTATACTTCAAATGAATGTAAATGCGATACTTCTTTCCTAGGAAATAGCGTTTGCAAATGTCTACCTATCGTAGCAATAGTGTTCTAATGCTTCTTAAAACGCGATATCGCATCTCATTTCTATGTTTCATGGTAAGATATAATATGATTTGCGAAGTATCATGTATTCCTCGTCTACACTTCAAATGAATGTAAATGCGACACTTCCTTGCTAGGAAATAGCGTTTGCAGATGTCTACGTATCGAAGCAATAGATTTCAAATGCTTCTTAAAACAAGATATCGCATCTCAATTCTATGTTTCATGATAAGATGTAATATTCATTGCGAAGTGTCATGTATTCCTCGTCTACACTTCAAATGAATGTAAATGCGACACTTCCTGGCTAGGAAATAGCGTCTGCAGATGTCTACGTATCGTAGCAATAGAGTTCATATGATTCTTTAAACGCGATATCGCATCTCATATCTATGTTTCATGATAAGATATAATATTCATTGCGAAGTGTTATGCATTCCTCGTCTACGATTCAAATGGATGTAAATGCGACACTTCCTTGCTAGGAAATAGCGTTTGCAGATGTCTACGTATCGAAGCAATAGAGTTCAAATGCTTCATAAACAAGATATCGCATCTCAATTCTATGTTTCATGATAAGATGTAATATTCATTGCGAAGTGTTATGTATTCCTCGCCTACACTTCAAATGAGTATAAATGCGACACTTCCTCGCTAGGAAATGGCGTTTGCAGATGTCTACCTATCGTAGCAGTAGTGTTCTAATGCTTCTTAGAGCGCGATGTCGCATCTCATTTCTATGTTTCATGGTAAGATATAATATGATTTGCGAAGTGTTATGTATTCGTCGTCTACACTTCAAATGAATGTAAATGTGACACTTCCTTGCAAGGAAATAGCGTTTGCAGATGTCTACATATCGAAGCAATAGAGTTCAAATGTTTCTTAAAACGAGATATTGCATCTCATATCTATGTTTCATGATAAGATATAATATTCATTGCGAAGTGTTATGCATTCCTCGTCTACGATTCAAATGAATGTGAATGCGACACTTCCCCGCTAGGAAATTGCGTTTGCAGATGTCTACGTATCGTAGCTATAGATTTCTAATGCTTCTTAAAACGCGATATCGCATCTCATTTCTATGTTTCATGGTATGATATAATATGATTTGCGAAGTGTTATGTATTACTCGTCTATACTTCAAATGAATGTGAATGCGATACTTCCTCGCTAGGAAATAGCGTTTGCAGATGTCTACGTATCGTAGCAATAGCTTTCTAATGCTACTTAAAACGCTATATCGAATCTCATTTTTATGTTTCATGGTAAGATATAATATGATTTGCGAAGTGTCATGTATTCCTCGTCTACACTACAAATGAATGTAAATGCGACACTTCCTTGCAAGGAAATAGCGTTTGCAGATGTCTACGTATCGAAGCAATAGAGTTCAAATGCTTCCTAAAACGAGATATTGCATCTCATATCTATGTTTCATGATAAGATATAATATTCATTGCGAAGTGTTATGCATTCCAGCTCTACGATTCAAATGGATGTAAATGCGACACTTCCTTGCTAGGAAATAGCGTCTGCAGTTGTCTAGGTATCGTAACAATAGTGTTCTAATGCTTCTTAAAACGCGATATCGCATCTCATTTCTATGTTTCATGGTAAGATATAATATGATTTGCGAAGTGTCATGTTTTCCTCGTCTACACTTCAAATGAATGTAAATGCGACACTTCCTTGCTAGGAAATAGCGTCTGCAGATGTCTAGGTATCGTAGCAATAGAGTTCTAAAACTTCTTAAAACGCGATGTCGCATCTCATTTCTATGTTTCATGGTAAGATGTAATATGATTTGCGAAGTGTTATGTATTCCTCGTCTACACTTCAAATGAATGTAAATGCGACACTTCTTTGCTAGGAAATAGCGTTTGCAAATGTCTACCTATCGTAGCATTAGTGTTCTAATGCTTCTTAGAATGCGATATCGCATCTCATATCTATGTTTCATGGTAAGATTTAATGTGATTTGCGAAGTATCATGTATTCCTCGTCTACACTTCAAATGAATGTGAATGCGATATTTCCTCGCTAGGAAATAGCGTTTGCAGATGTCTAGGTTTCGTGGCAATAGCTTTCTAATGCTTCTTAAAACGCGGTATCGAATCTCATTTCTATGTTTCATGGTAAGATATAATATTCATTACGAAGTGTTATGCATTCCTCGTCTACGATTCAAATGTTTGTAAATGCGACACTTCTTTGCTAGGAAATAGCGTTTGCAAATGTCTACCAATCGTAGCAATAGTGTTCTAATGCTTCTTAAAACGCGATATCGCATCTCATTTCTATGTTTCATGGTAAGATATAATATGATTTGCGAAGTATCATGTATTCCTCGTCTACACTTCAAATGAATGTAAATGCGACACTTCCTTGCTAGGAAATAGCGTCTGCAGATGTCTAGGTATCGTAGCATTAGAGTTCTAATGCTTCTTAAAACGCGATATCGCATCTCATTTCTATGTTTCATGGAAAGATATAATATGATTTGCGAAGTATCATGTATTCCTCGTCTACACTTCAAAGGAATGTAAATGCGACACTTCCTTGCTAGGAAATAGCGTCTGCAGATGTCTAGATATCGTAGCAATAGAGTTCTTATCGTAGCAATAGTGTTTTAATGCTTCTTAAAACGCGATATCGCATCTCATTTCTATGTTTCATGGTAAGATATAATATGATTTGCGAAGTGTTATGTATTCCTCGTCTACAATTCAAATGAATGTAAATGCGACACTTCCTTGCAAGGGAATAGCGTTTGCAGATGTCTACGTATCGAAGCAATAGAGTTCAAATGCTTCGTAAAACGAGATATTGCATCTCATATCTATGTTTCATGATAAGATATAATATTCATTGCGAAGTGTTATGCATTCCTCGCCTGCGATTCAAATGGATGTAAATGCGACACTTCCTTGCAAGGAAACAGCGTTTGCAGATGTCTACGTATCGTAGCAATAGAGATCAAATGCTTCTAAAAACAAGATATCGCATTTCATATCTATGTTTCATGATAAGATATAATATTCATTGCAAAGTGTTATGCATTCCTCGTCTACGATTCAAATGAATGTAAATGCGACACTTCCTTGCAAGGAAATAGCGTTTGCAGATGTCTACGTATCGTAGCAATAGAGTTCTTATGATTCTTAGAACGCGATATCGCATCTCATTTCTATGTTTCATGGTAAGATATAATATGATTTGCGAAGTATTGTGTATTCCTCGTCTACACTTCAAATGAATGTGAATGCGACACTTCCCCGCTAGGAAATTGCGTTTGCAGATGTCTACGTATCGTAGCAATAGATTTCTAATGCTTCTTAAAACGCGATATCGCATCTCATTTCTATGTTTCATGGTATGATATAATATGATTTGCGAAGTGTTATGTATTACTCGTCTATACTTCAAATGAATGTGAATGCGATACTTCCTCGCGAGGAAATAGCGTTTGCAGATGTCTACGTATCGTAGCAATAGCTTTCTAATGCTACTTAAAACGCTATATCGAATCTCATTTTTATGTTTCATGGTAAGATATAATATGATTTGCGAAGTGTAATGTATTCCTCGTCTACACTTCAAATGAATGTAAATGCGACACTTCCTTGCTAGGAAATAGCGTCTGCAGATGTCTAGGTATCGTAGCAATAGAGTTCTAAAACCTCTTAAAACGCGATGTCGCATCTCATTTCTATGTTTCATGGTAAGATGTAATATGATTTGCGAAGTGTTATGTATTCCTCGTCTACACTTCAAATGAATGTAAATGCGACACTTCTTTGCTAGGAAATAGCGTTTGCAAATGTCTACCTATCGTAGCATTAGTGTTCTAATGCTTCTTAAAATGCGATATCGCATCTCATTTCTATGTTTCATGGTAAGATTTAATGTGATTTGCGAAGTATCATGTATTCCTCGTCTACACTTCAAATGAATGTGAATGCGATATTTCCTCGCTAGGAAATAGCGTTTGCAGATGTCTACGTTTGGTGGCAATAGCTTTCTAATGCTTCTTAAAACGCGGTATCGAATCTCATTTCTATGTTTCATGGTAAGATATAATATTCATTACGAAGTGTTATGCATTCCTCGTCTACGATTCAAATGTTTGTAAATGCGACACTTCTTTGCTAGGAAATAGCGTTTGCAAATGTCTACCAATCGTAGCAATAGTGTTCTAATGCTTCTTAAAACGCGATATCGCATCTCATTTCTATCTTTCATGGTAAGATATAATATGATTTGCGAAGTGTCATGTATTACTCGTCTACACTTCAAATGAATGTAAATGCGACACTTCCTTGGTAGGAAATAGCGTCTGCAGATGTCTAGGTATCGTAGCAATAGAGTTCTAAAACTTCTTAAAACGCGATGTCGCATCTCATTTCTATGTTTCATGGTAAGATGTAATATGATTTGCGAAGTGTTATGTATTCCTCGTCGACACTTCAAATGAATGTAAATGCGACACTTCCTTGCTAGGAAATAGCGTCTGCAGATGTCTAGGTATCGTAGCATTACAGTTCTAATGCTTCTTAAAACGCGATATCGCATCTCATTTCTATGTTTCATGGAAAGATATAATATGATTTGCGAAGTGTTATGTATTCCTCGTCTACAATTCAAATGAATGTAAATGCGACACTTCCTTGCAAGGAAATAGCGTTTGCAGATGTCTACGTATCGAAGCAATAGAGTTCAAATGCTTCCTAAAACGAGATATTGCATCTCATATCTATGTTTCATGATAAGATATAATATTCATTGCGAAGTGTTATGCATTCCTCGCCTGCGATTCAAATGGATGTAAATGCGACACTTCCTTGCTAGGAAACAGCGTTTGCAGATGTCTACGTATCGTAGCAATAGAGTTCAAATGCTTCTAAAAACAAGATATCGCATTTCATATCTATGTTTCATGATAAGATATAATATTCATTGCAAAGTGTTATGCATTCCTCGTCTACGATTCAAATGAATGTAAATGCGACACTTCCTTGCAAGGAAATAGCGTTTGCAGATGTCTACGTATCGTAGCAATAGAGTTCTTATGATTCTTAGAACGCGATATCGCATCTCATTTCTATGTTTCATGGTAAGATATAAAATGATTTGCGAAGTATTGTGTATTCCTCGTCTACACTTCAAATGAATGTGAATGCGACACTTCCTCGCTAGGAAATGGCGTTTGCAGATGTCTACGTATCGTAGCAATAGATTTCTAATGCTTCTTAAAACGCGATATCGCATCTCATTTCTATGTTTCATGGTAAGATATAATATGATTTGCGAAGTGTTATGTATTCCTCGTCTACACTTCAGATGAATGTAAATGCGACACATCCTTGCAAGGAAATAGCGATTGCAGATGTCTACGTATCGTAGCAATGGAGTTCATATGATTCTTAAATGGCGATATCGCATCTCATTTCTATGTTTCATGGTAAGATATAACATGATTTGCAAAGTGTTATGTATTACTCGTCTACACTTCAAATGAATGTGAATGCGATACTTCCTCGCTAGGAAATAGCGTTTGCAGATGTCTACGTATCGAAGCAATAGAGTTCAAATGCTTCCTAAAACGAGATATTGCATCTCATATCTATGTTTCATGATAAGATATAATATTCATTGCGAAGTGTTATGCATTCCTCGTCTACTCTTCAAATGAATGTAAATGCGATACTTCCTCGCTAGGAAATAGGCGTTTGCAGATGTCTACGTATCGTAGCAATAGCTTTCTAATGCTACTTAAAACGTCATATCGAATCTCATTTCTATGTTTCATGGTAAGATATAATATGATTTGCGAAGTGTCATGTATTCCTCGTCTACACTACAAATGAATGTAAATGCGACACTTCCTTGCAAGGAAATAGCGTATGCAGATGTCTACGTATCGAAGCAATAGTGTTCAAATGCTTCATAACAAGATATCGCATCTCAATTCTATGTTTCATGATAAGATGTAATATTCATTGCGAAAGTGTTTATGTATTTCTCGCCTACACTTCAAATGAGTATAAATTCGACACTTCCCCGCTAGGAAATGGCGTTTGCAGATGTCTACCTATCGTAGCAGTAGTGTTCTAATGCTTCTTAGAACGCGATGTCCGCATCTCATTTCTATGTTTCATGGTATGATATAATATGATTTGCGAAGTGTTATGTATTACTCGTCTATACTTCAAATGAATGTGAATGCGATACTTCCTCGCTAGGAAATAGCGTTTGCAGATGTCTACGTATCGTAGCAATAGCTTTCTAATGCTACTTAAAACGCTATATCGAATCTCATTTTTATGTTTCATGGTAAGATATAATATGATTTGCGAAGTGTCATGTATTCCTCGTCTACACTACAAATGAATGTAAATGCGACACTTCCTTGCAAGGAAATAGCGTTTGCAGATGTCTACGTATCGAAGCAATAGAGTTCAAATGCTTCCTAAAACGAGATATTGCATCTCATATCTATGTTTCATGATAAGATATAATATTCATTGCGAAGTGTTATGCATTCCAGGTCTACGATTCAAATGGATGTAAATGCGACACTTCCTTGCTAGGAAATAGCGTCTGCAGTTGTCTATGTATCGTAACAATAGTGTTCTAATGCTTCTTAAAACGCGATATCGCATCTCATTTCTATCTTTCATGGTAAGATATAATATGATTTGCGAAGTGTCATGTATTACTCGTCTACACTTCAAATGAATGTAAATGCGACACTTCCTTGCTAGGAAATAGCGTCTGCAGATGTCTAGGTATCGTAGCAATAGAGTTCTAAAACTTCTTAAAACGCGATGTCGCATCTCATTTCTATGTTCATGGTAAGATATAATATTCATTACGAAGTGTTATGCATTCCTCGTCTACGATTCAAATGTATGTAAATGCGACACTTCTTTGCTAGGAAATAGCGTTTGCAAATGTCTACCAATCGTAGCAATAGTGTTCTAATGCTTCTTAAAACGCGATTATCGCATCTCACTTCTATGTTTCATGGTAAGATGTAATATGATTTGCGAAGTGTTATGTATTCCTCGTCTACACTTCAAATGAATATAAATGCGACACTTCCTTGCTAGGAAATAGCGTCTGCAGATGTCTACCTATCGTAGCAATAGTGTTCTAATGCTTCTTAAAACGCGATATCACATCTCATTTCTATGTTTCATGGTAAGATATAATATATGATTTGCGAAGTATCATGTATTCCTCGTCTACACTTCAAATGAATGTAAATGCGACACTTCCTTGCTAGGAAATAGCGTCTGCAGATGTCTAGGTATCGTAGCATTAGAGTTCTAATGCTTCTTAAAACGCGATATCGCATCTCATTTCTATGTTTCATGGAAAGATATAATACGATTTGCGAAGTATCATGTATTCCTCGTCTACACTACAAATGAATGTAAATGCGACACTTCCTTGCAAGGAAATAGCGTTTGCAGATGTCCACGTATCGAAGCAATAGAGTTCAAACGCTTCTTAAAACGCGATATCGCATCTCATCTCTATGTTTCATGGTAAGATATAATATGATTTGCGAAGTATCATGTATTCCTCGTCTACACTCCAAATGAATGTAAATGCGACTCTTCCTTGCAAGGAAATAGCGTTTGCAGATGTCTACGTATCGAAGCAATACAGTTCAAATGCTTCTTAAAACGAGATATTCAATCTCATATCTATGTTTCCTGATAAGATATAATATTCATTGCGAAGTGTTATGCATTCCTCGTCTACACTTCAAATGAATGTGCATGCGATACTTCCTCGCTAGGAAATAGCGTTTGCAGATGTCTACGTATCGTAGCAATAGCTTTCTAATGGTACTTAAAACGCGATATCGAATCTCATTCTATGTTTCATGATAAGATGTAATATGATTTGCGACGTGTCATGTATTCCTCGTCTACACTTCAAATGAATGTGAATGCGACACTTCTTTGCAAGGATATAGCGTTTGCAGATGTCTACGTATCGAAGCAATAGAGTTCAAACGCTTCTTAAAACGCGATATCGCATCTCATCTCTATGTTTCATGGTAAGATATAATATGATTTGCGAAGTATATCATGTATTCCTCGTCTACACTCCAAATGAATGTAAATGCGACTCTTCCTTCCAAGGAAATAGCGTTTGCAGATGTCTACGTATCGAAGCAATAGTGTTCAAATGCTTCCTAAAACGAGATATTGCATCTCATATCTATGTTTCATGATAAGATATAATATTCATTGCGAAGTGTTATGCATTCCTCGACTACGATTCAAATGAATGTAAATGCGACACTTCCTTGCAAGGAAATAGCGTTTGCAGATGTCTACGTATCGTAGCAATAGTGTTCATATGATTCTTAAAACGCGATATCGCATCTCATTTCTATGTTTCATGGTAAGATATAACATGATTTGCGAAGTGTTATGTATTCCTCGTCTACAATTCAAATGAATGTTAATGCGACACTTCCTTGCTCGGAAATAGCGTCTGCAGATGTCTAGGTATCGTAGCAATAGTGTTCTGATGCTTCTTAAAACGCGATATCGCATCTCATTTCTATGTTTCATGGTAAGATATAATACGATTTGCGAAGTGTTATGTATTCCTCGCCTACACTTCAAATGAATGTAAATGCGACACTTCCTTGCAAGGATATAGGGTTTGCAGATGTCTACGTATCGTTGCAATAGAGTTCATATGATTCTTAAAACGCGATATCGCATCTCATTCTATGTTTCATGGTAAGATATAATATGATTTGCGAAGTGTTATGTATTCCTCGTCTACACTTCAAATGAATGTAAATGCGCACTTCCTTGCAAGGAAATAGCGTTTGCAGATGTCTACGTATCGTAGCAATAGAGTTCCTATGATTCTTAAAACGCGATATCGTATCTCATTTCTATGTTTCATGGTAAGATATAATATGATTTGCGGAGTGTTATGTATTCCTCGTCTACACTTCAAATGAATGTAAATGCGACACTTCCTTGCAATGAAATAGCGTTTGCAAATGTCTACCTATCGTAGCAGTAGTGTTCTAATGCTTCTTAGAACGCGATGTCGCATCTCATTTCTATGTTTCATGGTAAGATATAATATGATTTGCGAAGTATCATGTATTCCTCGTCTACACTTCAAATGAATGTAAATACGACACTTCCTTGCTAGGAAATAGCATCTCCAGATGTCTAGGTATCGTAGCAATAGAGTTCTAATGCTTCTTAAAACGCGATATCGCATCTCATTTCTATGTTTCATGGTAAGATATAATATGATTTGCGAAGTATCATGTATTCCTCGTCTACACTTCAAATGAATGTAAATGCGACACTTCCTTGCTAGGAAATAGCGTCTGCAGATGTCTAGGTATCGTAGCAATAGAGTTCTAATGCTTCTTAAAACGCGATATCGCAACTCATTTCCATGTTTCATGGTATGATATAATATGATTTGCGAAGTATCATGGATTCCTCGTCTACATTTCAAATGAATGTAAATGCGACACTTCCTTGCTAGGAAATAGCGTCTGCAGATTTCTAGGTATCGTAGCAATAGAGTCCTAATGCTTCTTAAAACGCGATATCGCATCTCATTTCTATGTTTCATGGTAAGATATAATATGATTTGCGAAGTGCTATGTATTCCTCGTCTACACTTCAAATGAATGTAAATGCGACACTTCCTTGCAAGGAAATAGCGTTTGCAGATGTCTACGTATCGTAGCAATAGAGTTCTAATGCTTCTTAAAACGCGATATCGCATCTCATTTCCATGTTTCATGGTATGATATAATATGATTTGCGAAGTATCATGTATTCCTCGTCTACATTTCAAATGAATGTAAATGCGACACTTCCTTGCAAGGAAATAGCGTCTGCAGATGTCTACGTATCGTAGCAATAGATTTCTAATGCTTCTTAAAACGCGATATCGCATCTCATTTCTATGTTCCATGGTAAGATATAAAATGATTTGCGAAGTGTTATGTATTCCTCGTCTACACTTCAAGTGAATTTAAATGCGACACATCCTTGCAAGGAAATAGCGATTGCAGATGTCTACGTATCGTAGCAATAGAGTTCATATGATTCTTAAAACGCGATATCGCATCTCATTTCTATGTTTCATGGTAAGATATAACATGATTTGCGAAGTGTTATGTATTCCTCGTCTACACTTCAAATTAATGTGAATGCGATACATCCTCGCTAGGAAATAGTGTTTGCAGATGTCTACGTATCGTAGCAACAGCTCTCTAATGCTTCTTAAAACGCGATATCGAACCTCATTTCTATGTTTCATGGTAAGATATAATATGATTTGCAAAGCGTCATGTATTCCTCGTCTACACTTCAAATGAATGTAAATGCGACACTTCCTTGCAAGGAAATTGCATTTGCAGATGCCTACGTATCGAAGCAATAGAGTTCAAATGCTTATCAAAACGCGATATCGCATCTCATCTCTATGTTTCATGGTAAGATATAATATGATTTGCGAAGTATCATGTATTCCTCGTCTACACTTCAAATGAATGTAAATGCGACACTTCCTTGCAAGGAAATAGCGTTTGAAGATGTCTACGTATCGAAGCAATAGAGTTCAAATGCTTCCTATAACGAGATATTGCATCTCATATCTATGTTTCATGATAAGATATAATATTCATTGCGAAGTGTTATGCATTCCTCGTCTACGATTCAAATGGATGTAAATGCGACACTTCCTTGCTAGGAAATAGCGTTTGCAGATGTCTACTGTAACGTCAGGCGTACCACCTTCCACCCCCAGGAGGCCGTCTCCACCCACGTCATCTCCAGAGGAGCAATACGACAACTACTTCCTGGACTCACCCGCAATTACGCACCCATATTCCCTGTTCGCGTACATGCGGTCTTAGGTATAAGCACACGACACGTTCATGTACATACACACACCACGAACACATAGAATTAAGGAAATGTACATAATATAAGTGCGCTAGAATTAAGACACGTTCACGCTCGAGCGCGCGGCCGACGCGCGCGTCCTCACCGCGTAACGCGGTCGTCCCCACCACGAGCGGCCTCCCCGCTCTTCCGCCACGCGCCGACCCCACTCCGGGGCCCAGCGACTCGCGCGCCTCGCGACCCGAGGAGGTCGCGGACGCGCTGATCCGAAGTCAGTTCCTATCTCGCCTCCGAATCGAGCACTTGGCTCCCAAGCAACGAGCTCTCAGCTCTAATGCTTCTCTTTTTATCGCATCTCCCTTAGCGGAGTCCTTAACGTAAACTTAGTTCTATTTCAATCTCTTATTGTAACCTTATTCAATATCTTAGAATTAGTCGAAGTGTATTAGGGTAGTGAAATTATAGAATATACATTAGCTTTTACCAGATCCAACGCCTCTTTATTCAATATTCAATCATAATTACTAATTCTAATTCGCTGGTACGCTCGCGAATATCTTACTAGTTCCGAATTCGTCTGCGATAGTCTTGAAGCTGGACGGTTAGAGCGAACCAACGCTTAGCTGCTCTTACTTCACTGCTACCGTAACCGAGTATCTTGCGCCCACGCGGATCCCTGCAAGCTAGAGCGAACCAACGCTTAGCCGAGCAGTACCCTGTCAAAGCGCAAATACTCTCGATGGAACTCCGAGCCTCCGAGGAAGCGTACACGACGCGCGGGACGAAAAGAATATATTCGACATCTTATTCGCGAATACGTGGGAGGTACACCGAGTACCCGTATCCGATCACCATCGAGCAGCTTCCGTTCCCGTCAAGGAGGTTTTCGCCGCCGTACGTCCCGTACGAGCCCAGGACCGTCCAATTTCAGCGACGATACGCACCAGCCAGGATCAACCTGCGTGGCGCCTTGTTCCAATAACCGTTCCGCCGTTCCAGCCGTACGCCGCTGCGATCCCGGTCTCCGACCCACGACGTCCACGATACCTGGAAGCGGAAAGCAAATAGAAATTCTATGCATCGAAAAGGTAAGTGCTGCATGTTTTATTCGGTAAATCGCGTCCTAACCGCCAACGAACCCAGCTCCGCGCAATTCGCGTTGATTTCGGGAACCGGCTTAGACTCGTTTAACGTATCGAGTGCATCGGCACTCCGGGACGTGACACTACGTATCGAAGCAATAGAGTTCAAATGCCTTCTTAAAACGAGATATTGCATCTCATATGTATGTTTCATGATAAGATATAATATTCATTGCGAAGTGTTATGCATTCCTCGTCTACGATTCAAATGAACGTAAATGCGACACTTCCTTGCTAGGAAAATAGCGTTTTGCAGAGTCTACGTATCGAAGCAATAGAGTTCATATGATTCTTAAAACGCGATATCGCATCTCACTTCTATGTTTCATGGTAAGATATAACATGATTTGCGATGTTTTATGTATTCCTCGTCTACACTTCAAATGAATGTGAATGCGACACTTCCTTGCAAGGAAATAGCGTTTGCAGATGTCTACGTATCGAAGCAATAGTGTTCAAATGCTTCTTAAAACGCGATATCGCATCTCATCTCTATGTTTCATGGTAAGATATAATATGATTTGCGAAGTATCATGTATTCCTCGTCCAAACTTCAAATGAATGTAAATGCGACACTTCCTTTCAAGGAAATAGCGTTTGCATATGTCTAACGTATCGAAGCAATAGAGTTCAAATGCTTCCTAAAACAAGATATTGCATCTCATATCTATGATTCATGATAAGATATAATATTCATTGCGAAGTGTTATGCATTTCTCGTCTGCGATTCAAATGGATGTAAATGCGACACTTCCTTGCTAGGAAATAGCGTTTGCAGATGTCTACGTATCGAAGCAATAGAGTTCAAATGCTTCTTAAAATGCGATATCCCATCTCATTTCTATGTTTCATGTAAGATATAATATTCATTGCGAAGTGTTATGCATTCCTCGTCTACGATTCAAATGAACGTAAATGCGACACTTCCTTGCAAGGAAATAGCGTCTGTAGATGTCTACGTATCGTAGCAATAGATTTCTAATGCTTCTTAAACGTGATATCGCATCTCATTTCTATGTTTCATGGTAAGATATAATATGATTTGCGAAGCGTCCATGGATTCCTCGTCTACTCTTCAAATGAATGTAAATGCGACACTTCCTTGCTAGGAAATAGCGTTTGCAGATGTCTACGTATCGTAGCAATAGCTTTCTAATGCTTCTAAAAACTCGATATCGAATCTCATTTCTATGTTTTCATGGTATGATATAATATTCATTACGAAAGTGTTATGCATTCCTCGTCTACGATTCAAATGAATGTAAATGCGACACTTCTTTGCTAGGAAATAGCGTTTGCAAATGTCTACCTATCGTAGCAATAGTGTTTTAATGCATCTTAAAACGAGATATCGCATCTCATTTCTATGTTTCATGATAAGATGTAATATTCATTGCGAAGTGTTATGTATTCTTCGCCTACATTTCAAATGAATGTAAACGCGACACTTCCTTCATAGGAATATCGTTTGTAGATGTCTACGTATCGTAGCAATAGAGTAATAATGCTTCTTAAAACGCGATATTGCTTCTCATTTCTATGTTTCATGGTAAGATTATAATATGACTTGCGAAGTGTTATGTAGTCCTCGTCTACACTTCAAATGAATGTAAATGCGACACTTTTCTTGCTAGGAAATAGCGTTTGCAGATGTTCTACCTATCGTAGCAATAGTGTTCTAATGCTTCTTAAACCGCAATATCGCATCTCATTTCTATGTTTAATGTAAGATATAATATGATTGGCGAAGTTTTATGTATACCTCGTCTACACTTCAAATGAATGTAAATGCGACACTACCATGCAAGGAAATAGCGTTTGCAGATGTCTACGTATCGAAGCGATAGAGTTCAAATGCTTCTTAAAACGAGATATTGCATCTCATATCTATGTTTCATGGTAAGATATAATATTCATTGCGAAGTGTTATGTAGTCCACGTCTACACTTCAAATGAATGTAAATGCGACACTTCCTTGCTAGGAAATAGCGTTTGAAGATGTCTACGTATCGTAGCAATAGAGTTCTAATGCTTCTTAAAACGCGATATTGCATCTCATTTCTATGTTTCATGGTAAGATATAATATGACTTGAGAAGTGTTATGTAGTCCTCGTCTACACTTCAAATGAATGTAAATGCGACTCTTCCTTGCTAGGAAATAGCGTTTGCAGATGTCTACCTATCGTAGCAATAGAGTTCTAATGCTTCTTAAAACGCGATATTGCATCTCATTTCTATGTTTCATGGTAAGATATAATATGACTTGAGAAGTGTTATGTAGTCCTCGTCTACACTTCAAGTGAAAGTAAATGCGACACTTCCTTGCTAGGAAATAGCGTTTGCAGATGTCTACATATCGAAGGCAATAGAGCTCAAATGCTTCTTAAAACGAGATATCGCATCTCATTTCTATGTTTCATGGTAAGATATAATATGACATGCGAAGTGTTATGTAGTCCTCGTCTACACTTCAAATGAATGTAAATGCGACACTTCCTTGCTAGGAAATAGCGTTTGCAGATGTCTACCTATCGTAGCAATAGAGTTCTAATGCTTCTTAAACCGCGATATCGCATCTCATTCCTATGTTCAATGGTAAGATATAATATGACTGGCGAACTGTTATGTATTCCTCGTCTACACTTCAAATGAATATAAATGCGACACTTCCATGCAAGGAAATAGCGTTTGCAGATGTCTACGTATCGTAGCAATAGAGTTCTTATGATTCTTAAAACGCGATATCGCATCTCATTTCTATGTTTCATGGTAAGATATTATATGATTTGCGAAGTGTCAAGTATTCCTCGTCTACACTTCAAATGAATGTAAATGCGACACTTCCTTGCTTGGAAATAGCGTCTGCAGATGTCTAGGTATCGTAGCAGTAGAGTTCTAATGCTTCTTAAAACGAGATATTGCATCTCATATCTATGTTTCATGATAAGACATAATATTCATTGCGAAGTGTGTTATGCATTCCTCGTCTACTATTCAAATGAACGTAAATGCGACACTTCCTTGCAAGGAAATAGCGTTTGCAGATGTCTACGTATCGTAGCAACAGAGTTCTAATGCTTCTTAAAACGCGATATCGCATCGCATTTCTATGTTTCATGTAAGATGTAATATGATTTGCGAAGTGTTATGTATTCCTCCTCTACACTTCAAATGAATGTAAATGCGGCACTTCCTTTCAAGGAAATAGCGTCTGCAGATGTCTAGGTATCGTAGCAATAGAGTTCTAATGTTTCTTAACCTTTTAGTGCCGGACGAAAGAGAGGTGCCTATGCGAGAATAACCGGCCGAATTTCACAGTTTTACTGGGGTTTGGTGAAAATACTCATAAAAACCAAACGGGAAAAAGTATTTACATAATTCAAAAAGCAGTATATTAAGGATGAAACAGAGAACAAAACAATGACACTAGTTTTTCTTTACTCATTTAAAATTATATAAATAACAAAGGTAAAATCTCCATAAGAAGAAGTAAACGTTGAGTTCTCTCTTTCAAAACGTATTTGCGCATACAAGGAGCCATCTTTTCATCATAATTCTATATAGACCAATTGTTATGAAGTATATATTTTGGATTTCAAATGTATTATATAACAAAATAAACAATATTACATAACAAAAATAAAAGAAGAGATCGATTGCATAGTGCGGGCGATAATCGGATTTTATCTGCTGCAAGAGAAGCAGTTGGTATAGGTACTACAACATTGCTGAAACAAAATTTTGAAAGAAGGATCTTAGCCTCGATGAAGTCGTGGCGTACGAACTGTCAGATAATTATCATAAATATTTCAAATTCGGGGCTACGAGAGAGTCAGGTCGTCGTAGTGTCCACTTTATCGCTCCAGCGTCAACAGGTTCCCACCACACTCCGGTATAGAATGTGTAAAATGTCAGACCCAAATCGGTTTACAAATTCTTTGTCAACGAAAATTTGATATTTACAATCAAATTAGATCATTTATAAATTTATTAACAGATAAAGTTGTCTCGCAATGCGAAGAGTAACACGTTATTACACGCACGACGATATATCGTCGTTGCACTTCTGGCAAGTGTAGCAAACGACGATATATCGTCGTCCGGCACTAAAAGGTGTTAAAACGCGATATCGCATCTCATTTCTATGTTTCATGGTAAGATGTAATATGATTTGCGAAGTGTTATGTATTCCTCGTCCACACTTCAAATGAATGTACAATGCGACACTTCCTTGCAAGGAAATAGCGTTTGCGGATGTCTACGTATCGAAGCAATAGAGTTCAAATGCTTCTTAAAACGAGATATTGCATCTCATATCTATGTGTCATGATAAGATATAATATTCATTGCGAAGTGTTATGCATTCCTCGTCTACGACTCAAATGAATGTAAATGCGACACTTCTTTGCAAGGAAATAGCGTTTGCAGATGTCTACGTATCGTAGCAATAGAGTTCTTATGATCCTTAAAAAGCGATATCGCATCTCATTTCTATGTTTCATGGTAAGATATAATATGATTTGCGGACTGTTATGTATTCCTCGTCTACATTTCAAATGAATGTAAACGCGACTCTTTCCTTGCTAGGAAATAGCGTTTGTAGATGTCTAACGTATCGAAGCGATAGAGTTCAAGATGCTTCTTAAAACGAGATATTGCATCTCATATCTATGTTTCATGGTAAGATATAATATTCATGGCGAAGTGTTATGTAGTCCACGTCTACACTTCAAATGAATGTAAATGCGACACTTCCTTGCTAGGAAATAGCGTTTGAAGATGTCTACGTATCGTAGCAATAGAGTTCTAATGCTTCTTAAACGCGATATTGCATCTCATTTCTATGTTTCATGGTAAGATATAATATGACTTGAGAAGTGTTATGTAGTCCTCGTCTACACTTCAAATGAATGTAAATGCGACACTTCCTTGCAAGGAAATAGCGTTTGCAGATGGTCTACGTATCGTAGCAAATAGAGTTCTAATCCTTCTTAAAACGCGATATCGCATCTCATGTCTATGTTTCATGGTAAGATATAATATGATTTGCGAAGTGTTATGTATTCCTCGTCTGCACATCAATGAATGTAAATGCGACACTTCCTTGCAAGGAAATAGCGTTTGCAGATGTCTACGTATCGTAGCAATAGAGTTCTTATGATTCTCAAAACGCGATATCGCATCTCATTTCTATGTTTCATGTAAGATATAATATGATTTGCGTAGTGTTATGTATTCCTCGTCTACACTTCAAATGAATGTAAATGCGATACTTCTTTGCAAGGAAATAGCGTTTGCAGATGTCTACGTATCGTAGCAATAGAGTTCTTATGATTCTTAAAACGAGATATTGCATCTCATATCTATGTTTCATGATAATGATATAATATTCATTGCGAAGTGTTATTGCATTCCTCGTCTACGATTCAAATGAACGTAATGCGGACACTTCTTGCAAGGAAATAGCGTTTGCAGATGTCTACGTATCGTGGCAATAGAGTTCTTATGATCCTTAAAACGAGATATCGCATCTCATGTCTATGTTTCATGGTAAGATATAATATGATTTGCGAAGTGTTATGTATTCCCTCGTCTACACATCAAATGAATGTAAATGCGACCCTTCCTTGCAAGGAAATAGCGTTTGCAGATGTCTACGTATCGTAGCAATAGAGTTCTTATGATTCTTTAAAACGCGATATCGCATCTCATTTCTATGTTTCATGGTAAGATAATTATATGATTTGCGAAGTGTCAAGTATTCCTCGTCTACACTTCAAATGAATGTAAATGCGACACTTCCTTGCTAGGAAATAGCGTCTGCAGATTGTCTAGGTATCGTGGCAGTAGAGTTCTAATGCTTCTTAAAACGAGATATTGCATCTCATATCTATGTTTTCATGATAAGACATAATATTCATTGCGAAGTGTTATGCATTCCTCGTCTACGATTCAAATGAACGTAAATGCGACACTTCCTTGCAAGGAAATAGCGTTTGCAGATGGTCTACGTATCGTAGCAACAGAGTTCTAATGCTTCTTAAAAACGCGATATCGCATCGCATTTCTATGTTTCATGGTAAGATGTAATATGATTTGCGAAGTGTTATGTATTCCTCCTCTACACTTCAAATGAATGTAAATGCGGCACTTCCTTGCAAGGAAATAGCGTCTGCAGATGTCTAGGTATCGTAGCAATAGAGTTCTTATGATTCTCAAAACGCGATATCGCATCTCATTTCTATGTTTCATGGTAAGATATAATATGATTTGCGTAGTGTTAGTATTCCTCGTCTACACTTCAAATGAATGTAAATGCGATACTTCTTTGCAAGGAAATAGCGTTTGCAGATGTCTACGTATCGTAGCAATAGAGTTCTTATGATTCTTAAAACGAGATATTGCATCTCATATCTATGTTTCATGATAAGATATAATATTCATTGCGAAGTGTTATGCATTCCTCGTCTACGATTCAAATGAACGTAAATGCGACACTTCCTTGCCAAGGAAATAGCGTTTGCAGATGTCTACGTATCGTGGCAATAGAGTTCTTATGATCCTTAAAACGAGATATCGCATCTCATTTCTATGTTTCATGGTAAGATATAATATGATTTGCGAAGTGTTATGTATTCCTCGTCTACACATCAAATGAATTGTAAATGCGACCCTTCCTTGCAAGGAAATAGCGTTTGCAGATGTCTACGTATCGTAGCAATAGAGTTCTTATGATTCTTAAAACGCGATATCGCATCTCATTTCTATGTTTCATGGTAAGATATTATATGATTTGCGAAGTGTCAAGTATTCCTCGTCTACACTTCAAATGAATGTAAATGCGACACTTCCTTGCTAGGAAATAGCGTCTGCAGATGTCTAGGAATCGTAGCAGTAGAGTTCTAATGCTTCTTAAAACGAGATATTGCATCTCATATCTATGTTCATGATAAGACATAATATTCATTGCGAAGTGTTATGCATTCCTCGTCTACGATTCAAATGAACGTAAATGCGACACTTCCTTGCAAGGAAATAGCGTTTGCAGATGTCTACGTATCGTAGCAACAGAGTTCTAATGCTTCTTAAAACGCGATATCGCATCGCATTTCTATGTTTCATGGTAAGATGTAATATGATTGCGAAGTGTTAAGTATTCCTCCTCTACACTTCAATGAATGTAAATGCGGCACTTCCTTGCAAGGAAATAGCGTCTGCAGATGTCTAGGTATCGTAGCAATAGAGTTCTAATGTTCTTAACCCTTTTAGTGCCGGACGAAAAAGAGGTGCCTATGCGAGAAATAACCGGCCGAATTTCACAGTTTTTACTGGGGTTTGGGAAAATACTCATAAAAACCAAACGGGAAAAAAGTATTTACATAATTCAAAAAGCAGTATACTAAGGATGAAACAGAGAACAAAACAATGACACTAGTTTTTCTTTACTCATTTAAAATTATATAAATAACAAAGGTAAAATCTCCATAAGAAGAAGTAAACGTTGAGTTTCTCTCTTTCAAAACGTATTTGCGCATACAAGGAGCCATCTTTTCATCATAATTCTATATAGACCAATTGTTATGAAGTATATATTTTGGATTTCAAATGTATTATATAACAAAATAAACAATATTACATAACAAAAATAAAAGAAGAGATCGATTGCATAGTGCGGGCGATAATCGGATTTTATCTGCTGCAAGAGAAGCAGTTTGGTATAGGTACTACAACATTGCTGAAACAAAATTTTGAAAGAAGGATCTTAGCCTCGATGAGTCGTGGCGTACGAACTGTCAGATAATTATCATAAATATTTCAAATTCGGGCTACGAGAGAGTCAGGCGTCGTGTGTCCACTTTATCGCTCCAGCGTCAACAGGTTCCCACCACACTCCGGTATAGAATGTGTAAAATGTCAGACCCAAATCGGTTTACAAATTCTTTGTCAACGAAATTTGATTATTTACAATCAAATTAGATCATTTATAAATTTATTAACAGATAAAGTTGTCTCGCAATGCGAAGAGTAACACGTTATTACACGCACGACGATATATCGTCGTTGGCACTTCTGGCAAGTGTAGCAAACGAGATATATCGTCGTCCGGCACTAAAAGGGTTAAAACGCGATATCGCATCTCATTTCTATGTTTCATGGTAAGATGTAATATGATTTGCGAAGTGTTATGTATTCCTCGTCCACACTTCAAATGAATGTAAATGCGACACTTCCTTGCAAGGAAATAGCGTTTGCGGATGTCTACGTATCGAAGCAATAGAGTTCAAATGCTTCTTAAACGAGATATTGCATCTCATATCTATGTGTCATGATAAGATATAATATTCATTGCGAAGTGTTATGTATTCCTCGCCTACACTTCAAATGAATGTAAATGCGACACTTCTTTGCAAGGAAATAGCGCTTGCAGATGTCTACGTATCGTTGCAATAGAGTTCTAATGCTTCTTAAAACGCGATATCGCATCCATTTCTATGTTTCATGGTAAGATATAATATGATTTGCGAAGTGTTATGTATTCCTCGCCTACACTTCAAATGAATGTAAATGCGACACTTCTTTGCAAGGAAATAGCGTTTGCAGATGTCTACGTATTGTAGCAGTAGCTTTCTAGTGCTTTTTAAAACGCGATATCGCATCTCATTTCTATGTTTCATGGTAAGATATAATATGATTTGCGGAGTGTTATGTATTCCTCGTCTACACTTCAAATGAATGTAAATGCGACACTTCCTTGCAAGGAAATAGCGTTTGCAGATTGTCTACGTATCGTAGCAATAGAGTTCTAATGCTTCTTAAAACGCGATATCGCATCTCATTTCTATGTTTCATGGTAAGATATAATATGATTTGCGAAGTGTTATGTATTCCTCGCCTACACTTCAAATGAATGTAAATGCGACACTTCTTTGCAAGGAAATAGCGTTTGCAGATGTCTACTTATCGTTGCAATAGAGTTCTTATGATTCTTAAAACGCTATATCGCATCTCATTTCTATGTTTCATGGTAAGATATAATATTGATTTGCGTAGTGTTATGTATTCCTCGTCTACACTTCAAATGAATGTAAATGCGACACTTCTCTGCAAGTGGAATAGCGTTTGCAGATGTCTACGTATCGTAGCAATAGAGTTCTTATGATTCTTGAAACGCGATATCGCATCTCATTTCTATGTTTTCATGGTACGATATAATATGATTTGCGAAGTGTTATGTATTCCTCGTCTACACTTCAAATGAATGTAATGCGACACTTTCTTTGCAAGGAAATAGCGTTTGCAGATGTCTACGTATCGTAGCAATAGAGTTCTAAATGCTTCTTAAAACGCGATATCGCATCTCATTTCTATGTTTCATGGTAAGATATAATATGATTTGCGAAGTGTTATGTATTCCTCGCCTACACTTCAAATGATTGTAAATTTGTCACTTCCTTGCTAGGAAATAGCGTTTATAGATGTCTACGTATCGTAGCAATAGAGTTCTTATGATTCCCTAAAGCGCGATATCGCATCTCATTTCTATGTTTCATGGAAGATATAATATGATTTGCGAAGTGTTATGTATTCCTCGTCTACACTTCAAATGAATGTAAATGCGACACTTCTTTGCAAGGAAATGAGCGTTTGCAGATGTCCTACGTATCGTTGCAATAGAGTTCTTATGATTCTTAAAACGCTATTATCGCATCTCATTTCTATGTTTCATGGTAAGATATAATATGATTTGCGGAGTGTTATGTATTCCTCGTCTACACTTCAATGAATGTAAATGCGACACCTTCTTGCAAGGAAATTGCGTTTGCAGATGTCTACGTATCGTAGCAATAGAGTTCTTATGATTCTCAAAACGCGATATCGCATCTCATTTCTATGTTTCATGGTAAGATATTATATGATTTGCGAAGTGTCATGTATTCCTCGTCTACACTTCAAATGAATGTAAATGCGACACTTCCTTGCTAGGAAGTAGCGTCTGCAGATGTCTAGGTATCGTAGCAATAGAGTTCTAATGCTTCTTAAAACGAGATATTGCATCTCATATCTATGTTTCATGATAAGATATAATATTCATTGCGAAGTGTTATGCATTCCTCGTCTACGATTCAAATGAATGTAAATGCGACACTTCTTTGCAAGGAAATAGCGTTTGCAGATGTCTACGTATCGTAGCAATAGAGTTCTTATGATCCTTAAAACGCGATATCGCATCTCATTTCTATGTTTCATGGTAAGATATATATGATTTGCGTAGTGTTATGTATTCCTCGTCTACACTTCAAATGAATGTAAATGCGACACTTCTCTGCAAGGGAATAGCGTTTGCAGATGTCTACGTATCGTAGCAATAGATTTCTTATGATTCTTGAAACGCGATATCGCATCTCATTTCTATGTTTCATGGTACGATATAATATGATTTGCGAAGTGTTATGTAATTCCCCGTCTACACTTCAAATGAATGTAAATGCGACACTTCTTTGCAAGGAAAATAGCGTTTGCAGATGTCTACGTATCGTAGCAATAGAGTTCTAATGCTTCTTAAAACGCGATATCGCATCTCATTTCTATGTTTCATGGTAAGATATAATATGATTGCGAAGTGTTATGTATTCCTCGCCTACACTTCAAATGAATGTAAATGCGACACTTCTCTGCAAGGAAATAGCGTTTGCAGATGTCTACGTATCGTAGCAGTAGCTTTCTAGTGCTTCTTAAAACGCGATATCGCATCTCATTTCTATGTCTCATGGTAAGATATAATATGATTTGCGGAGTGTTATGTATTCCTCGTCTACACTTCAAATGAATGTAAATGCGACACTTCCTTGCAAGGAAATAGCGTTTATAGATGTCTACGTATCGTAGCAATAGAGTTCTTATGATTCTTAAAGCGCGATATCGCATCTCATTTCTATGTTTCATGGGTAAGATATAATATGATTTGCGAAGTGTTATGGATTCCTCGTCTACACTTCAAATGAATGTAAATGCGACACTTCTTTGCAAGGAAATAGCGTTTGCAGATGTCTACGTATCGTAGCAATAGAGTTCTAATGCTTCTTAAAACGCGATATCGCATCTCATTTCTATGTTTCATGGTAAGATATAATATGATTTGCGAAGTGTTATGTATTCCTCGCCTACACTTCAAATGAATGTAAATGCGACACTTTCTTGCAAGGAAATTGCGTTTGCAGATGTCTACGTATCGTAGCAATAGAGTTCTTATGATTGTCAAAACGCGATATCGCATCTCATTTCTATGTTTAATGGTAAGATTTTATATGATTTGCGAAGTGTCATGTATTCCTCGTCTACACTTCCAAATGAATGTAAATGCGACACTTCTTTGCAGGGAAATAGCGTTTGCAGATGTCTACGTATCGTTGCAATAGAGTTCTTATGATTCTTAAAACCCGCGATATCGCATCACATTTCTATGTTTCATGTAAGATATAATATGATCTGCGGAGTGTTATGTATTCCTCGTCTACACTTCAATGAATGTAAATGCGAACTTCCTTGCAAGGAAATAGCGTTTGCAGATGTCTACGTATCGTAGCAATGGATTTCTGATGCTCCTTAAAAAGCGGTATCACATCTCAGTCTATGTTTCATGGTAAGATATAATATGATTTGCGAAGTGGTTATGTATTCCTCGTCTACACTTCAAATGAATGTAAATGCGACACTTCTTTGCAAGGAAATAGCGTTTGCAGATGTCTACGTATCGTAGCAATAGAGTTCTAATGCTTCTTAAAACGCGATATCGCATCTCATTTCTATGTCTCATGGTAAGATATAATATGATTTGCGAAGTGTTATGTATTCCTCGCCTACACTTCAAATGAATGTAAATGCGACACTTCTTTGCAAGGAAATAGCGTTTGCAGATGTCTACGTATCGTTGCAATAGAGTTCTAATGCTTCTTAAAACGCGATATCGCATCTCATTTCTATGTTTCATGGTAAGATATAATATGATTTGCGAAGTGTTATGTATTCCTCGCCTACACTTCAAATGAATGTAAATGCGACACTTCTTTGCAAGGAAATAGCGTATGCAGATGTCTACGTATCGTAGCAGTAGCTTTCTAGTGCTTCTTAAAACGCGATAATCGCATCTCATTTCTATGTTTCATGGTAAGATATAATATGATTTGCGGAGTGTTATGTATTCCTCGTCTACACTTCAAATGAATGTAAATGCGACACTTCCTTGCAAGGAAATAGCGTTTGCAGATGTCCTTACGTATCGTAGCAATAGAGTTCTTATGATTCTCAAAACGCGATATCGCACCTCATTTCTATGTTTCATGGTAAGATATAATATGATTTGCGTAGTGTTATGTATTCCTCGTCTACACTTCAATGAATGTAAATGCGACACTTCTTTGCAAGGAAATAGCGTTTATAGATGTCTACGTATCGTAGCAATAGAGTTCTTATGATTCCTAAAGCGCGATATCGCATCTCATTTCTATGTTTTCATGGTAAGATATAATATGATTTGCGAAGTGTTATGTATTCCTCGTCTACGCTTCATATGAATGTAAATGCGACACTTCTTTGCAAGGAAATAGCGTTTGCAGATGTCTACGTATCGTTGCAATAGAGTTCTTATGATTCTTAAACGCTATATCGCATCTCATTTCTATGTTTCATGGTAAGATATAATATGATTTGCGGAGTGTTATGTATTCCTCGTCTACACTTCAAATGAATGTAAATGCGACACTTTCTTGCAAGGAAATTGCGTTTGCAGATGTCTACGTATCGTAGCAATAGAGTTCTTATGATTCTCAAAACGCGATATCGCATCTCATTTCTATGTTTCATGGTAAGATATAATATGATTTGCGAAGTGTTATGTATTCCTCGTCTACACTTCAAATGAATGTAAATGCGGACACTTCCTTGCTAGGAATTAGCGTCTGCAGATGTCTAGGTATCGTAGCAATAGAGTTCTAATGCTTCTTAAAACGAGATATTGCATCTCATATCTATGTTTCATGATAAGATATAATATTCATTGCGAAGTGTTATGCATTCCTCGTCTACTATTCAAAATGAATGTAATGCGACACTTCTTTGCAAGGAAATAGCGTTTGCAGATGTCTACGTATCGTAGCTATAGGAGTTCTTATGATCCTTAAAACACGATATCGCATCTCATTTCTATGTTTCATGGTAAGATATAATATGATTTGCGTAGTGTTATGTATTCCTCGTCTACACTTCAAATGAATGTAAATGCGACACATTCTCTGCAAGGGAATAGCGTTTGCAGATGTCTACGTATCGTAGCAATAGAGTTCTTTATGATTCTTGAAACGCGATATCGCATCTCATTTCTATGTTTCATGGTACGATATAATATGATTTGCGAAGTGTTATGTATTCCTCGTCTACACTTCAAATGAATGTAAATGCGACACTTCTTTGCAAGGGAAATAGCGTTTATAGATGTCTACGTATCGTAGCAATATAGTTCTTATGATTCTTAAAGCGCGATATCGCATCTCAATTTCTATGTTTCATGGTAAGATATAATATGATTTGCGAAGTGTTATGTATTCCTCGTCTACACTTCAAATGAATGTAAATGCGACACTTCTTTGCAAGGAAATAGCGTTTGCAGATGTCTACGTATCGTTGCAATAGAGTTCTAATGCTTCTTAAAACGATATATTGCATCTCATATCTATGTTTCATGATAAGATATAATATTCATTGCGATAGTGTTATGCATTTCCTCGTCTACGATTCAAATGAACGTAAATGCGTACACTTCCTTGCAAGGAAATAGCGTTTGCAGATGTCTACGTATCGTAGCAACAGAGTTCTAATGCTTCTTAAAACGCGATATCGCATCTCATTTCTATGTTTCATGGTAAAATAAAATATGATTTGCGAAGTGTTATGTATTCCTCGTCTACACTTCAAATGAAATGTAAATGCGACACTTCTTTGCAAGGAATAGCGTTTGCAGATGTCCTACGTATCGTTGCAATAGAGTTCTTATGATTCTTAAAAACGCTATATCGCATTTCATTTCTATGTTTCATGGTAA